>NC_142193.1:31460000-31592500 GCF_026936395.1 Plectropomus leopardus
AATACTCACAAACATTTGGACCGGAAATAATTCTGAGCAAATGATCCACTTGTTTTTTGGTTTGAGTAACGTCAGCTAAAATCTCAGTGAGCAGCATTCAGTGGAAAGTCCTCTTTAAACTGGAGTCACTGCCTGGTGGTTGTTGCATGGGTCAAGTTGCACCAAGAGTTTGCAGGCATATCTGTGAAACCATGGATGGATGCTTCGTACATTCATTCGTGTGAAATTCTGTCACATAGTGTATGAATACTTGAGTTTTGGCTAAAAACACGTTTCGTGACCTTGACGTGCAGCTATCAGGTTCTAATCAATTCATTTTTGAGGCTCAAGAGGAAATTTGAGCCAATTTTAAGAAAACTTCCCATTTTTCCCCCAGAAAACAAACACTGAAGGACACAGGTGGCAGAAACTAACAAAACGCTGCACATATGTGTCCCTTTGGTTTCCAAAAGGTGGTGTGGCAATGAAACTCCCCACAGACGCCCACTGATTCTATCAAAAGGACAGACAAACGAAAGAAAAGCAGGAGTCGCAAAGAAAAACACAGATTTCCTCTCAAAACAAAAGAAACACAGCGAGCCGACTGAAGGTGTCGACTCTCTGGAGACACACTTCGAATGAGCAGCAAAACCTCCCAATAAATCCTCCCAGCAGGCTGATCACCTGCAGCTGAGGAGAACGTCGCAGCTGCAGCCAACAGATCCTGATGAGCACAGAAACCCTGGACCTGGATTTATGACCTCAGTGGATCTCTGACCAGAACACGTCCCCCCTAAAACACAACAAATATCACCAGTCTGCCTCTGACAGAAAAAAACACTTTAATATAAAATCAGAAATGTTGCAACCAGCTGGCTAAAGGTGTTTGAAGCAGCCTCAAGAGAAACTCGAAATAAGACGCGCATCCCTTAGTGTGTGCTGGATCCAAGATGAACAAGTGTAAAGAGCTCCAATTAACCCTTTAACGGGCATTAAAACCACACCGTTGAGATTTTTGGCTGTCGAATTGCAAATTGCAAATGTTTTTTATACAATGCATTTTAGTATTTTACTTATGCTGTAATTCTATCAAATTCTATTTTTTTTATATTAAACTGACTATTTGTTTTTTTTCTACCACACATTTATTTAAAGAAGGTACTTTGATTTTTGTTTTTTTAATTATAAAATTTTGACAATTTGTTGTTGTTGTTTTTTATTGTTTGTATCTATTTTTTGTTTATTTATTTGTGTATATTTATTGTAGTTACTTTTACATTTAGATTTCTATTATATTATACTGACTTTTTCACTTTTTACAGTGCATTTTACAGCGAAAAAAATGTCTTCATATATTGATGCAATTTGTTGACATACGGTTTATAAAGGCATTTCTTAGTGTGACTGTTAAAGGGTTAAAGGATATTTATTCTGCAAAACAAGTGACGTTTCGAGCCAGTATGCTCCTCCTCAGATTTGCAAGTTTACAAGTGAGTCGCCATATTAAATATCCAAAATTATATATCAATAACAACGTGACTCAACACAGCTGAGGCCTTCAACCTCTAAAATACAAAGACACAATATATAATCATACATAAGAAAAAATATCCCCTGAGAGGCTCAAACACTTAACATGCACAGCACACAGGTGTGTGATGTGTGTGTGTATATACAGTATATATATATATTTATATATATATATACTGTATATATCTTCAGCAACCAAATTCTACTCAGTTTGTCTTTAACTCAAAGTAAACGTCTGTGCCAAGTTTAAAGACATTTCTCAAGGGTTTTTTGAGATGTTGCATTCATAAATGAGACAGATGCAGTGTAACATTCATATTTGACCACAAAAAATCTGTGGAAATGGATGTTTGTGCCAAATTTGGAAAAAGAAACCCCTGAGGTTGTTCGTCAGTTGTCCCTTTCACAAGATTGAGACAGACAAACTCACAGTGACCTTGACCAATGAACACCAAAACTGAAGCAGTTCATCGATCAGTCAAAGTCAACCTTTGTGCCAAATTTGAAGGAAATTCTCTAAAGGCGTTCTTGTGATACAGTGTTACCGAGAACGGGACAGACAACCGGAAAACATAATGCCTTCGGACAATTATGACTGCTGCTGAAATGATTAAGAGACGGACCGACCGTGGTCGGTTTAGCTCCTCATGAGATCTTTACTTTTTGTTTCTTCTTCCTGTTCCTGTGTAAACAACACAGACTCAGACCTTTCCCTCGCTTTTTTTGTTCATACTGGGACAAATAATTGTGTGTGACCGTGAAATGTGTGTGTGTGTGTGTGTTTCAGCAGGCTGCCTGATCTGATTGAAAAACCTGCTGCTGTTTTTCCAGCCGGACTCTGGAGCTGCTGAGGGTGGACTCACATTCATTTCTCTCTGTGTGTGTGTGTGTGTGTGTGTGTGTGTGTGTGTGTTTCTCACAGAATTTAAATTCTGTTGAAATTATCATTTTAAACATTTGAATCTGATCATTCAAATCGAATCTCCAAAATTAGTGGATTATCTCTCGCGGACCGAGTTCAGGGTTGCCAGTACGATAATTATCATATTTAGATGATAATTTTGCCGTCGTATGACCAAAAATTCCAAAATTATCGATAATGTACGATAATTTGGCCACTGTGACAGTTACAACAAGCACTTCGTCTTATTTTAACTAATTTCTGGCTCCTACATCTGCGTTAACGCATCACTTGTCACATGATCTCCTTACAGCCAAAACTACGTCAGCATGCCGAAAAAAACCCAACCTGATGTCAGCTGCACGCTGAGCCGAGTAGACTGAGAAATAACTTCTATCTCAGGCAGTGGGTAGATAATAGACGTGTCAGAAAGATGTTAAAATTCTTGGTTACTACAGTTAATAATTTAACTTATTCGTTCTCTCGATCATTTTTCTGAAAATATGATCATTTTGAGTCTCGGTACGATAGCTTAACATTTACAATCTGGCAACACTGATGAGGCAAAAAACTGGACTATTTTGTGATTTTAAACGTAGTCACTGAAACAAAAGTGTGAGTACCTTTAAAGAGAATAAAAGACAAAAATGAAGAAACAAAAGATGGATTGTCCTCCGGAAAGAGAAGATGATGAACACCAGCAGGAGAAGTGCTGTCTGTTATTTTCCAAAAAATCTCTCTGGCTGATTGGTGGCATTCAGCGAGAGGAAAAAGGGACCTGGCTCTCATTGGTAAGATAATAGCTGAAGGTGTGTGTGTGTGTGTGTGTGTGTGTGTGTGTCCTTTTCTGTGATGATTTGAGCACATGGAGGGAACTCATGATTTTTGTCCTGCATTTGTGTCGCCAGTAGAGACCACGCCGCCTCCTCCCATCCAGGTGTTTCAATGCATAATGAACACACACACACACACACACACACACACACACAGTCCAGTGTCCTGCTACTTCCAGTGCTTTGGATCAGCCTCCTGCGATCCCTCTGTGACCCTGTGTGAGTGCGTACAGATATCTGATCACCTCTTGGCCTGCAGGATCTCACCAAACATTTCGATGTGGAGCTGAAAGATTTCTGAGTCAGTGAGCTCGTATCTGTCTTATTCCTTATTCACGTTCTTACATAACTGATAGAAAATACAGATTTTTTTAAAGAAATATTCAAAGGTTTTTTTGAGATGCACCATAAGATTCTTTTTGAGATTATTTCCCATCATGCTCTTGATGGAAAATATGACACCAAACACACAAACACACGGAGGGATGACGCTTCACGTGGTTTATTTAGGTAACAGCAGCACATGGCAACCAACGCCGGGACGTCGACAAACGCACGTGCTGGCACGGATGGGTAGTTAGTGAACACCAGACTCCTGCATGAAAGTCCAGGGTTGGTTGGACCCGCCCGCCCTGCAGGGACCTTCATACTGCTCAGATTAAGTCGTTATCGACAGCATTTATCGTCTGGACGCAACAGCGTTCTCAACTGATGCTGCCCGTATCGGGCTGCTGCGTATCATAACACCTCGAATGTTTCTGTCCGGCCGCGCTCTCAGATGACACCATCCAGCGGCTTATCATGCACCTGCAAAAGGCGGCCTTTGGCATCCAGATCTTATATTGATATCATGACCAAAGTCGCAGTATTTGGTGACTTCGGCATGAGAGCGAGCTGATATCGCAGAACCTCGTGAATACAGCCGTCACGCAGCATGATGCAGTTTCTTAAAACTTCACCGTCTGTGGATCTCGGTGTCTTCAGCGGGTTTGTCCCTCTGGCTGAGGTGGAACAGAAAGCTTCCTAACGAGGAGAAAAATAAAAGTGCCCCCCTGTTAAAAAAGGCAGAAGGAGGCAGCTATAAACTTCTGTAACGTAAAGCCCAAATTTAAAACACCTCCATAAAACTTCAAAACCGTGCAGGTCCAATCTCAGCAGTTCCTCCTCTCCGTCCCTGCAGCCTCTTTACCCCCCTGCTAACGTGGCTAAGTGCTAACAGAAACCAGCAGTGGGTTTAAGGTGTGCAGGTTTTTTTGGGGGGGGGGGGTCGGTCGTTAATGGGCTCTTAGAGCTGCTAATATGGAAAGAAGGACTGTTTAAAAATGCTGAGAGTGAGAGAAAGAGCAACATGAAAAGAGGAGAAGAAAGGAGAGGAAGAGGTGACCTGTGCCCCCGGTGTCGCACTGGAAGCCTCCGTTTAAAACCCCTCCATAAAGACGTTTAGGAGTTTGGGGATGCCAGCGTGGCAAACAGGTAGCTGCTGATGTTTCAGCTCCGTGTGTGTATGTGTGTGTGTGTGTGTGTGTGAGATGGCTGACCTCTGACCTCGTGATCAGAGCTGGTGCTGGCTTCAGCCATGAGGACAGACTGCAGAGGTCAGAGGTCAGAGGTCAGAGACGTGACTGAGGTGCCAGTCTGATGCTGATGTTTGATTCACACCTTCACAGGAGCCACATTAACGTTCATTTTTAAGTGTTTTTTAGCCTCCTGATGACAAAAGACGACTCTTCTTGCAGCTCAGTTTTGGTCTCCTCCTCCTGCAGATTTGGGTGATTTTCCGATGCGAGTTAATTCACCTTTGGAAAAAAAAACGTTGTTGCTGTTTGTTTCACATGTCTACGTTTCATACGTATCATCAGTCAGGGCCGTGGCTCCTGTTTCAGTTGGATATGATTAAAATGTTTTCAACAGAGTAATTTCAGGATCTGAGAAAACAGATGGAACCAGCGTGTTGTTGACTGGACCCTTTTACTCTCCTGTCGGTGTTTCCAGCTTAATCTAATAAATCTTTAGGAGTGGAACGATCTTTTGAAATTAAGAAAAGATCTTCAGTACGTCATCATTATGAAAGGTGAGAAACAAGCTCATTATCCATCAGAAAAAATGCACTGAAGGACCATTTGAATAAAAACTTGTATTATGTGTCTTTGTTTTCTCCACTTTAGAGGTTTGTCTTGTGCTCTGACTTCTTTTTGTGACCGTAGCAATTAACCTGGTTAATACTAAACACTGTTAATAAACATAATGAACACTGTTACCTGACCTGAGAGAAACCGTTTTCTGTCTTAGTCCAAAGCAGAAAATCGTGTAAGTGCGGAGGGATGAGAGGAAGAAGTGTCAGCAGGGGACAAACAGGGACAAGTATGAGAAGATCGGAAAAATATGAACAAAAGATAAAAAGAGAAATAAATAGAAGTCTCTGTCTCTCTGTCTGTCCGTCTGTCTCTGTGTCTGTCTCTCTCTCCGTCTGTCCTCATGTCTCTTGCTGACTTTACACAAAAACACGGTAACTAACAGCCCAATAAGAGGTTCTGTTTCTAAGGAAGCAGTAAACCCACCAGGTATCCCACCAGGCTCACTGCGTCTTCTCTCTGATCTTTGGACGTGTAAAAACCTGCTGCCGCCAGCAACACCAGGCAGGGCGCACACACACACACACACACACACACACACACACACACACACACACACACACACACACACACACACACACACACACACACACACACACACAAACACACATGCACACACACACACACACACACACACACACACACAAGCACACACACACACACACACATGCACACACACAAACACATACACACACACATGCACACGCATGCACACACACACACACACACACACATTAACAGAGCAGCAGCGCTGTGATTTGAAGGAGATTTTGATTCCCATTCTGCTGTTCTGCTGCAGAATATCATCTGATCTAGCTGAAGAGCGTTATTTACATACATACTTTTTTTGCTTTATTTACTATAATTATTTGGAAATTATTTAAACAAAACAAAAAACCTATTTGCTTGGCAGCATTAGCCTCAGACTTTTCTTGCCCCCCTTTGGAGAGGTCTTGAAGGAAGCAATGTGTATCACCTAAAAACCAAAATATTGAATAAAGCACATAATGACATAGTTTTTTCTCTCTTTTGTTTGACTATTCTGTCTTGCTGTCTAGACAGATGGAGCAAATATACTGATGAAACAACTTTCGTCCGTGTCACAGAATCATGAATCAATCATCGTCGCCACGTTCACGCTCCAAAGTTGTGAAATATTGCAACTTTTGCAGTGATTTTGGTGTAAGATCAGATGCCAAACGCCACCTTTTGCGTCTGCATGATATGCCGTCAGCTGGGACGAACTGTTCACAGTTTTATTAAATGCAGCTGGATGGCGTCTGCTGCGGCAGCATGATACACCCACCCTTTCTCAATCCGAACTCGTCAAATACGTCCGCTCTGCCAGCACTTTCGGTGTATAAGCGTGACGTCAAAAGCCATCTTTTGCATCCAACCAGAACACGGTCAAATGAGAACGTGTTCGGTGGCGTTATCATACGCTGATGGATGGCACTGGACGTGTCAACATGTAATGTGCACATGTGCATCCTGGAACGTCAACAGCAGACGCAGAGAGATACTATTATGCAAAGCAGCTACATGTGACGAGTTGGGATGACAACGTGTAAATGTGAACTAAAACAATAACAATAATAATAATAATGATAATAATAACTGATTGGACTTTAACAGCGTACATGAAATACAATAAGAAAACAGAAAGACTGAAAGAGGCCGACATGAAACAAAAGAACAAATACACAGAACAGAACCTGAGAGTCGTCGTTTCACTCTTCGTCTTTATGTGTCAGAGAAGAAAACAATGACTCAGTGACTTTTTTCATTAGAAGAACATGAGACCGGACAACGCCGTGCATGTACATGTACTTCAACGCTTCTTCAGGAATAAAACCTGCAGCTGATGTAAGACACATTTATTACTGATGTTTCAGATCCCTAAAACATTTCAGACTCGGTGAGATGCTGGAAATATCTGCACATGATGTCACATCTGAGCGACCGCAGGCTGCAGAGACACACAGCAAACTGCAACACACACGCAGGAATGAGGAGAGGACGACTGACAGCTGGTTTGAAGCCGGTTACAGTTTCGTAACCTCCACTGGTTGTAATGTTAATGGCAGCGCGGCGAACGGCTGCTTAAACACACACAGCGTCTCTTCAGTCGTCACTAAATGAAAAGGCTGGAGGCTTTTAAACGCCTCGTCACACCTGCTGCCACACTCAAAGTATGTTAAGAGCAGAGTGAGAAGGAGGCGACGCGCTGACGGACACTTTGAGTTCTCCGTGGAGGGCCGATGGGACGGTCTCGCCGTTTCACAATGAAGACGACATTCACTAATTTCTGCCGTTTTTTTAATGATATCAGACTGTGCAGACAAATGCTGCCTTCACTCGCAGCGCGCACATATACTTACGAGTTACAAGCACATGAACTAAAGTCGTAACTACGAGTGGAAAATTTGGAGATTTCAATGATACCCGAGTTGCGGAGCTGTGACGTTTGTGTGACGTTTCAGAGCAGCAGAAATGTCCGAAAGCATGAAAACTGTTAGCTGCAGCAAACTGTGAACTCTGCAGCAGCCAGAATACTAACACTGACAACAACAACAACACGAGGCGCCGACGCCACGTCAGAAATGCAGAAACATGGCGGGAAAAGTCAATGTTTGGTCAATGGGAATAAACTTTTTTATTAATTCACGTATTAAATATTAACTTTTGATCACATGTAAAGTGCAAAATTGTATCAATGTTAACTGCAGCTCATGTAGAGAGACAATATGAATCATATTTTACATAAATATATATCAGCCTCTGGTTTAAACGCTCTCAGCATTAAAATGCAGCCCAGCTTCTCCTTAGCTTCCATGTTGTTCCCACTTTACGACCTCAGAGCTCATCAACACAACAGAGTCGGAAGAACGACTTCCCAACTCCGAAACTACGACCTTCTGACGTCACATGAATGCAGCAAAAGATTCGTCCGAAGAGAGACAGAGAGCGGTGGTCAGTCTGCACACACATACACACACGCAGGGCAAACTCACAACCAAGGACCATTAGTTCCCACACACACACACACACACACACACACACACACACACACAGTCTCTAATTTGATGTGTATTTATAGCAGTGTGGACGCCACAGTGGATGGACGTCGAAGCGTGATTACACACTGCTATTCACAGCTCCTCCCCCTCCCTTCCTGTGAAAAGCACACCAAATCTTCACTGCTGCAGCTTTTATTCTGAAAGGTAAACAAGAAACAGCAATTATAACTTTATTTGTATCGCTCAGGTCATTTCAGGCGGAAGCACGATGTGCAGGCACAACACAAAGTTAGCAGCACATTTAACCCAATAAAATAATAATAAAGATGAAGAGTAAACCGAAAAAGATGCAAGACATGAGTTGAAACTGATGAAAAAAAAAAGTTAAAATTAAATGAAATAATAAGAATAGATCATTAAGGATAATGCAGGTGCAAAATTAGAATATTGTGGAAAAGTTCATTTTTCTTCATAATTTAATTCAGAAAGGTAAACTTTTAGACTGTGTACTCATTACACATAAATTGAAATATTTCAAGTCTAGTTTTGTTTTAATTTTGAAAATTTTAAATTTGTTTTTTTTTTGTTGTTTTTTTTCTACCTGTAAGTCATAATTATCAAATTTAAAATCGAATCGAATCGAATCCAATCGAATGTTTGAAACATTTTTGTACAATATGCTATTTTTTTAGGTGCACCTGTACACGACAACGCATCAGTTAAACTTTCTCTGAGACAGTTACGTCCACGGCTTCCAGCCCGGGATCGTTTCCTCATGCAGAAATATCAGGGAGGTTTGGTTCTCAGTGGAAACAGCTGCAAGTTTTTCACTTCTGAGAGAAAAGACGAAGCTGCGGCAGATGAACGCCTGCAGCCAGATATCGACCAATCACAGCTGATCTGACCGGCGCGGGGGATTGGTCTTCACCGCGGCAGCTCAAATACTATTGGCTGAGACACTGGAGCTGCTGGAATCTGAGTTGGCTGATGAGATCTGCAGAGGACCAACACACACACACACACACACACACACACACACACACACAGTATTACTCATCAGTGTAACAGTTGAGTGGCCTGGTTTCCTCTCAGTTTATCTCTTAATCTTCACTGTTTGTTCTTCACTATCAGAGATTTTCCCTCCGACAGAAACAGACACAACGTCGGAGTTATTCAAAATCACCTTTAATTCTGAAAGTAAAGCTGTTTTTTTAAGATGCAGTTGCAGTTGCGTTCTTTTTCATGACACAGTAATCCTCTCTGACGTGCACTTTCCCTTCCTTTAATAGTTGACTGCAGGGCGTGTTTTCTGCTTCTTCTTTGTATATTTGACTTTTCTCGTAAACTCTCCCACACTGTCATTTTCGGCAGTAGTGCAGCGTGTTGCTGCGAACGTCTGGGTGAAGTTTTAACTTTGACTGAACCTCAGCCAGATGTTTTAGTCTCCTAATCTCAGCCATATTTTTACAGTACTTTAACTGTGCCGTGTGCAGACAGAGAAGTTTACAAACTACGTTTTAATATCAAAAGTTACATCTGATGTGTCGGTTGAATTTCTTTTAAATATTTATGATCAGCAGGAACAGGTGAGGCGATTACAGGACGACTCTTAGCGAGAGGACTGATAACCAAGTCATCGAAGTCATCAAACACTGCCACTTTAGTGGTGATTTTGGCATATAGACCCCGACACCAGCAGCCACCTTTTACGTCTGCCGAATGTGCTGCTGGACCACGTCAGCTGAGAACTTTCTTATATTATTATACGCCGTCGGACGGCCAGACAGCACCTGCCGCGATTTATACAACAGCAACATTACCACTAACCTGCATATTTGATCTCCTTCATAGTAGGCAGCTTTCTGTTACAGATTTGAGCAAAACTTCAGCGATATTTTCAAAATGTGGATAAAACACAATTGTGAGTCGTCATTATTTCCAGTCGAAGGGTTAATCAAAACCTGCCGGCTGACTCTTTCAGCACGTGCAACAGATGTGATACAGCAGCCTCTGTCATGGTGCTTTGAGTACAGGTTCATTTTGAGGGTGTTTTTTTGTGGTGGAAAAGACTGTTGACTTTCGTTTATATTCCATAACAACAGTGCACGTGACGCAGAATAACTCATAATAATAATTACTGTTGTTTACATGAAACACTAGCACACATTTGTATGTCCTCAAACAAAAAACGGAGCAAGTGTGATGATGAAAATGTCAAATACAGCCACTTTTGCAGCGATTTCAGCATAAGGTCTCGATGCCAAAAGATACTATTCGTATCTGAATGAGACGCAGCTGGACGGCGTCAGCTGGACAAAACTGTTTGCACTTTTATTATACACCTGTCACGACAGCGTGATACACTGCTGAGGGCATCAGGTTGAAACGCCCCAAGCAAAGACATAATGTAAGGAGCATGAAGGGCGGGTGGGAAGGGCGATGGATTGATCCAACAAACCCTGGACTTTCATGCAGGAGTCCAATGTTCACTTCTACCTCTTGAGCAAAAGCACCTTTTTCTCTGTTTTCTCTGCTCATGTAGCATCAATTTCAAAATGATCTTTCTGCTGCTGAGACATAAACTTTCAAGTTTCTAGGGGCCACAAAGGTTGCTTTTTCTGACTGAAAAAGCCACTTAATCACGCATTTTATACTTGGTAAAAATGTTAATGTTGGTGTATAACATTAAAAAGATTTTGATATTAATCAATTTTTCACAACAGTTTCTGTATATTTTGATAGGTGTATAGTAGTACATGAAAGTTTTATATATATCTGCAGTACTTATTAGAATATTTCCGTGTGAATGCAGACAAAGTTATTTACTGCAGTCACTGTGCTGTGAAGGAGGTTATGACGAAGCTGTGCAAGAAGACGAGGAGGTATGAATCAGTATACGTTTTTGACCGTGCTTTATCTTGTAGGAACATGTTTTACTGTTTTATGCGAGATAGGAATCGGAAATCAAGTTGGCAGTGGACCCGACGAGATGTATTATGGAAGGACTGCTGTGTCTTTCTTCAAAAATAAAACCTTGTTTAAGTTTTTCCTGCATCACGTAACTACTTGAATTTTACAAAATGGAGCTGAGACACGATCAAAACTGAGGCACCCTGCAGATTAAGTGGCCAAGGAACTTTGGTGTGTTGAAACGCCACTATACTGATGTACAACCACCTGCCCAGCGGCTTGGATTTCATCCTCAGTGGTTGCTCTGGCACAAGAGTATGACATCCCCAATCTTAACACCGCCTACAGAGCTCTGATTGGCGTTTGGTAAAAATGATGTTGGAGCGTCTGGAGTCACTGTGGGCAGTGATTCAAACGTCTGGAGCCAGTCTGTGAACAACGCTTCCCCCCATACAACATGTTAATGGAAGAAAACTCTGCAGACGACCTTGAGAGGTCAGCGAAGGCCGCAGATCGACCAGGTTTCTCCCTGGTGGATCTACCACAACACACACAGAAAACGAAATCCTCTTTTAACATCATTTTGGAGGAAGTCTCCTGGGATCTGTGAGAGTTTAAATGTGACTGTGGTGAGAGGTGATGATGTCAGGTCGGAGGTTTGAACACTTCCTGAGATCTCAGCGGCTCCACTGACGGACCGAATCGTGCTGTCGGCCCCTGGTGGTCACAACGAGCGACTGCACCCCCACAACCAGAACTCCCATTCACACACTCAGACCCTGGATTCCTGCAGCTCCTCCAGGCTGCTCCTGTACTGGTACAGCTACTGGTCTTACTGGTGGACGAGTTCACTGGTGGTGGAGGAGGAAGAGACAACACGCTGCATGACTCTCTGAACATGAACTATCTCTTCATGTGGGGGAAATCCTGCAGATTTGGGGTGTCGGGGCAGAGAGGGAGGGAGCGGAAAAGAGGAAAAGAAAAGGGGCGTGGTTAAATTAAAAAAGGAGGCGTCCTGTTTCTTGATGGGAGGAGCAGAACAAAACTCTCCAAGATGCTGTGTGTTTCCGTCATGTGCCAACACACACACACACACACACACACACACAGGGAACATTTAACCTCCACAAAACACATGAACAGTGAACTCAGAGAGCGAGAACACGCAGAGTTCACTTCAACAATTTACCAACACAATGACGAAATGATGTAGTTGGTCCTGCTCACACTCCTGCAGGACATTAGTGCGAGGTAAATAAATATCCAGCCGGCCCTCGATTTTAGCAGATTTCCACCTGCAGATATCACAATGGACGACCTGACGTCACCCACTCCCATTCTGAAGCCTTGAGCTCTGCATTTTAGACATTTACAGTCTTGTTTTTTTGGAGCCAGAAGTGACCATATTTGGATGAGAGGATGCCGCTGTGAATGAATGAAGGGGTGAAACCACGGATGTATCAAGAAAGTCTGGATACAGCATGGATGCAGGCACGTTCGTTCCTATGAGAGCTGCTCATTGGAGCATGAAGAGAAAAAAAATCTCTTTTTTGGGGGCCATGAGGCGTGTGCTGCTCCAAACAATCCAAACAGCCGAAGTCAATGAGGACAAATCTTTCTGGGCCTCATGGACCCAGACGGTGTATCACTGGCCACAAATTTACATACATTTTTTTAAAAAATAAAATAAGTGTCAAATGTTGATCGGATGTTTGGAGCTGCTGAGCGGAGGAGTTGGCACATTACCAGATGGCAGCCGTAGATAATAAATAATGTACAGATGCTCCCAGCAGGGGTTAAAGACATGAGGAGGCAGAGCTGACTGACCGACCATGAATCTGTTTGACTGCAGGGAGAGAGTATTTTTCAGGAAAACGTGACTGGCCGGACGTTGTGTGGAGTGGACATCGGCTTTTTAGGAGAAAACTCTTTGTTTTTTTGACAAAAACGGAGGATAGGATAATGAATAATTCTCACTTGACCTGCTGTGTATAGTTGCCAAGAAAAATCCATGTGCTGGTTTTCATATTTCTGCACCATGTTTTTGCACCAGATTGATGAGAAATGACTTTTAGGCTTTCTCTCTAATGTAGCTCCCTCAGATTAAAACGTGCAGGTTTTAGGAGCATTATTCAGGCATGTAAACAGCTCATTCAGAGTCTGCATCCCAACTTGGTTTTTCCTGCAGTTTTCTGCACGCGGCGTGTTGTCTGCAAACAGTCAGCTCTGTGCACACACACCAACTCGCCAACAGTTTAAAGGCTGCTGTAGAGACACACACCCCAAAGAAAAGACAACATTTTGGGTCAGAAGGAGAAACAGACCTACTTTTAAACTTTTTTTTTTAAACTTGAATCAACAGGCTTTTGTGTTTTGTGCAAATATCACAACACCAACTTTTTAAGGAAGCTGTTTGAAGGATTGAAAGTGAGGCTGAGCACAATCTGGTGCACAAAATGTGCGATTTTTTGGGGGGGAAAAATCCTGTTTCTATGCAAAGATGCAAAAAGACAAGCAGCTTCAATGGTTTCACTCTTCTGTACTTTGACAAAATAATCAACGTGCGTAATCACCGTGTGCACAGCTGCATGCATTGCAGGGATTTTTCTCTTTCATTAGACATGCAAACAGTGTGGCAAGAATATTGTCTTTTTGAGAACTGTGGCAGAAACTGGAGTATTTAGCACATGTAAACACCATTATTGAGGACTGCAGAGTGACAGAGCGAGTAAATGGAGCAGCTTTTAAAGTCTCAAGGTCCCAGGTGACCCAAATCAGCTGACGACCCTCCCATCGTCTGAGCCTGCTGCCATGAGTCAGACAGGGGAGGGGGATCACAATGTGTATCATCTGCATTTTTATTTTAAGATAAGACTTTATAAACCCTTTGAAACCCTTTCAGACGCCTTTCACAAGTATTCAACCCTTTGAAAATTGTTTTGAAAACACCAAAAAAAAACAGGCATTGAGAAAGCTGGCTAGAAATAATCTTTTTTTTGCTAATTTTTTGGTTCCTTTCTTCTTTCAAAGCGATAATCCCACATCGGGAAAATTCACGTTACAGCAGCTCAAGAGTCAGAATCAAGATACAAAAGGTGAAAAAAGGGATTTAATTGCCAAAAAAATGATGAAATATTACAAAAATACAAATTAGATTTTTACAATGACATAAAATTTCTATACACCTTTAAGTTAAAATCAAATTATCTGGAACAAATACTTCACCAGCACTAGAATAACGAGAGGAGTCTGGTCGACCTGCAGCAGAGCTGATGAGCTGATAGCAGACAGGTGTGATGGAGGAGAAGGAAGAGTGACACTCACACACACACACACACACACACACACACACACACACACTCAGAGGCTAACAGGGGACACACAGGGAGTTGGGGACACAGCTGTATCATCATCACACAATGCTGGACAACATGACAGCTCCCCCAGAGTGTAACCTTTCAGTGTGTGTCGCCCCCTGGTGTCTGACTGCAGTATAGGCCATAAAGCCCGCCCCTCCATGTTAGTGAATGGGAGATAGGCCTAACTAAAAACTCAAAGTACACACCAAATCGATGTTTCCCAAAGATGGTTTCTGTCACTGAAGGTCGTTTTTATGATACGTTCGGTTTCAGTGAGTTATTTAATTCTACAAAAATTGGATTTTCCACAATGATTGACAACTGTGACAGCCAATCCATCGAGACTGGTCGGACGGGTGTTTTAGCAGCAACTCCCCAGCCACAGATTTCTCTACTGCACAGACTCCAGCTCTCAATGACATCACCAGCGCAAGATAACAACGCCCATATCCTGGACATTTTAGCAGCAGGGGTATATATATATTTATATATATATATATTAATATATGCTTTTAATGTTGAATTTATGCACATTTCATGCTTGTTTATCTTGCTTTTATTCATTTTGCTTATATTTATTCTCTATGTGTTACTGACTTTATTTGATTTTGCTTTGCTCAGCCTCCTTTAGTGTTGTGAAAAGCACTCTATAAATAAAATGTATTATTATTATTATTATTATTAATATTATATACATACACACATACATATGTGGACACCTTAAAAACACATTGTAATGCATTCTTATAGATATTTGTACCTGACAGAATGACAAATAAAATGTAAATGTGTGTGTGTGTGTGTGTGTGTGTGTGTGTGTGTGACTTGTGTTAGTTTTACAGTCGGACAGAAATATTTGCCCCCTGACAGACAGAGAGGGAACACAGGACTCAGCATGAGAGTTTATGTTAAAATATGTGTGTGTGGACGCGAGAGATCACAAGCTGGAGGCTATCCTTGTGTGTGTGTGTGTGTGTGTGTGTGTGTGTGTGTGTGTGTGTCTGCACAGTCTCTCAGGGTTCAGAGGAGGCGGAGCCATCGACTGGAGCTCTGACTAAAGAGGATTCTCTGCTGTTGATGTGGATCAGGAGCAACATCAGCGGGCCAGATGTGTGTGTGTGTGTGCGTGTGTGTGTGTGTGTGTGTGTGTGCGTGTGTGAGGTGGGTTAAGTCAAAGGCAGGGGAGGTCTTTTCTGATTGGCTGTCCGTGGATGACGACGTGAGTCACCGAAATACAGTCTGGGCTGAAGATATATGTGTTGGATTTTTTTCCCCCTCTTTCCTTTCACATGCACGCGCACACACGCACACACGCGCACACACACACACACACACACACACACACACACTCCTCCCCCTCAGTCTCCTCTGAATGGAAAAAGCAGATTCACCATCAGGTCAGAACAGAAAATGAACACAAGCTGGTTCTGGTTGGTGTTTCCCTAAAGTCTCAACTGCTGTTGAATTTTCTCACAAAGTAAATTCAGCTCTGCTCATACAAATAATTTATAATAAAAGTCTTATATAGTGCCTCTCAAAGCTGCATGAACTTTTTTTTTTTGCCAACACTAAGGTGCAAAAATCTGCAGTTCCTCTAATGTCGTCTTCAGGCTGGCTCCAATCAATCCCCATATGATTTATTATTATTGTTTAAACTTTCCAGCATTATATAAAAATAAAAGCTCCATCTTAAACAAACTTCAGGTAAATTGAACCACATTGTGCTGATAATAGTCCAACCTCTCCTGACTGCAGGACTCTGACTTCAGCTTCTGTCAAACTTCTGTGCTATTAATCATTTTACTCAGGAATTAAAAACTTTTGAGTCGGCCTACTTCTCCTATAGCTGCCAACAGCCTGCCGACATTCACAGTTAGAGAAAGGCTGAAAATAAGCTCATGTGCTTGTGGCCCCGGGCCCCCAAAACATTACATCTGCCCCTGGTAATAATAATGAGAGCTCAGCGCGAGCGGCCGGATGAGACACGGAGCGATGCGTCCTGGTGTTTCTAAATAATTCATCCAAAGTCTGATTAAAGCTGAAACTAACACAAAGTCGTCTGTAGAGTCTAAAGAAGTCACTTTCACCTCTGCAGATGTGTCTGTTTCAGACACTTTGGTGCTGTGAGGAGAAGCTGCGCTCTGTTTGTCTGTCTTGTCCTCAGAATTATATTTCAGAATCATCTTATTATGCACTTTTTTGGAGTTATTTTTATTGATTTGTTTAGGTCTTTTTTGAACTTTCTTTACACTTTTTTAATTTCTTTTTTGTGGTATATTCTCAGGCAAGTTTTTGGCAAACCTTTTACTGTCTTGCTAGTTTTTGGGTAATTTTTCTGAAGTTTATAATCACTCCTTTCCACAGTTTTGTAAAAAAAATCAATCCAATTTGCTCATGTTTCAAAAGATTAAAAAAAGTTAACAACAGACACAAAGACAAACGTAACATTTCTTCCCTCACTCCTCCTCAGCTGTGATGAGGAAAAGGTTTCAAAGTATTCGACTGACGTATTCACCTCCTCCCTCTCTCCTCCTCCTCCCTCTCTCCTCCTCCTCCTCCTCCTCCGTTCTCACCGGGTGTGTCTCTTCACGCCGAGCGACAGAACTCTCCTGGAATGTGGGAGGAAGAGAGACGAGCTTTAATGTGTTTCTATTACTGTGTTTTTATTTGATAGTGTGCTCTTTTTTTATCTTAATTTTTTATTTTCATTGCACTGTTAACCCTTTGGAACCTGAGTAAATATGTCTGATTTCTTTCAAAAACAACAAGACAAAGCCTAAAAAATTGCTTTATAAGAATTGAAAAAAACTTATAAGAAAATAAAATGACCTTAAAATAATAAGAAAAAAAAGAGTTGAAAACAATATGTTTTGTTTGTATGTAATTTTTGGTAACATAATTTTAAATATCAAAATATTACAATTATAAATATAGTTTTCTGGACATTTGTCTGTGTTTTATATATATATATATATATATGTACATATTTGTAATTTTCTAAAGGTCCTCTCTTTTTTAAAAAAACTATTTTTAGTAATTTTCATGTGAACTTTTACTAATTTTTTGCAATTTGTGGTACATTTCCTGCCAGGTTGGCAGGAACCAGTTTGTTCATTTTTTAATTTGCAAATACTTGTGAAAGGTGTCTGAACGCAGCACAAAAGAAAAAAGATCTGATGACAGTCCCGGTTTCAAAGCGTTAAACTCCATTACAGAAAGTTCTTCACCCCAACATCTGGAACTGCCAGTTTACTGACTGATGCTTTTCTGTTGGGAAGAACATCACAGAAGATATTTCTAAACTAATACACACACATATATATGAAAAACATGAGACAGATATACTGATTTTTAACCTGCTGAAAGAAAATAAAAGAAAACAACTGCACGACTCACCAACCAATCATATAAGTGGAAAGACTGAGTCATCGTTCCTGCAAGATCCCAGAATCAGTGGTGGAGGAAATATTCAGATCCCAAACTGAAGGAGAAGCACACAGAGCACACTGTACAACACACTGTTACGATTACACATGTTACTTTGGTAACAGTATTACTTTATTACTTTTAAGTTAGTTAAGTTAGTTAGTACTTTTAATATACCTTATTTCTTTCCATGCCATTTTCATATCAGCTTTTCAGTTTGCAATTCATTGCATGTTAGAAATTTCAATGTTGCCTTTGTCTTACTATGTTTTTAATGTATTCTTTGATACTTTTTTTTACTTTTTTAATTTTTCAAACCAATATATCTGCAATATAAAAGAGAGGGAAGGAAAGGAGAAAAAAGTTGAAGAGATGCAAACTATTAAATAGAAAGTAATGTTATCAGCTGATCATATACTGCATATGTTTTTATATATTAAAATCAATAACTGATCTCTGTGTACTTTCATGTACTGATACAAACAAACTATCATAAATTCCTGCATGTACTTATATATACACATTATGTTCATATAAAAACACCTATACACGTCTGTAATGTATGCATATAAAGACATACATGTGTACATATCCACATACCTGTAAACATATACAGGCATGAACATATGTATCTGTACACCTACACACCTGTACTTATACACCAACATGCACATGGATCTATCCATATTTATACATTTACGTGTATGCGCACGTATGTACAGCTGAGTCCACATATTAGTCACGAGATTAGTCACATGATTTTGTCATGACTGCAGATTCAGTGATGTGCAGCAGGAGGAGGTTTAAACTATGCTGAGTCATTTCATCTGTAACAGCAGGCGGGTTTTCATTAACCCTCAAATTGTGCAAATCGAAATTGCAAATATAAACTCTGCCAAATGGAAAAAGGTCATTTTTGAAAAAGAAAACGTTTATCGCAAAAAAGTTTTTATGCTCGCCAGTTTTATTTATAAAGCCCGTTATCACAAATCACAATCTGCCTCAGAGGGCTTTACAGCGTACTGCGATAGAAATGAACCTGCTGATGTTTTGACCATCCATCGCCATGGTTACTGTAATGTTATCGCAAGAGGAAAGTCGCGTAACATCACGAGACAAGTCGTATAATATCAGTCGATGGAAACACAGTCATCTCGCAATTTTGTTTTATTAAAAATTTCAAAAATATCACTCAAAATTTGTGCAAAAAAAGTAATTTTCTGGTAAAAAAAAGTGCTTAAGTATCAAAAGTAAGTTACATTGACATACGTCACTGCAAACTGTAAACTGACTTATCTTCAGCTGATTATCTGATTTGATATTTAACATTTTTCTGTTTATCAGTTTTGCTTTGTCTCTGTCTCTCTCTGTCTGTGTCTCTCTCTCTTTCTCTGTCTCTCTCTCTCTGTCTGTCTCTCTGTCTGTCTCTGTCTTTCTGTCTCTCGGTAAGCCTGTCTGTCTCTGTCTCTCTCTCTGTGTCTGTCTCTCTCTCTCTCTCTCTCTGTCTCTGTCTCTCTGTCTCTCTCTCTGTCTCTGTCTCTGTCTCTCGGTCAGCCTGTCTGTGCCTGTCTCTCTCTCTGTCTCTGTCTCTGTCTCTCGGTCAGCCTGTCTGTGCCTGTCTCTCTCTCTGCGTCTGTCTCTCTGTCTCTCGGTCAGCCTGTCTGTGCCTGTCTCTCTCTCTGCGTCTGTCTCTCTGTCTCTCGGTCAGCCTGTCTGTGCCTGTCTCTCTCTCTGTGTCTGTCTCTGTCTCTCGGTCAGCCTGTCTGTGCCTGTCTCTCTCTCTGTGTCTGTCTCTGTCTCTCGGTCAGCCTGTCTGTGCCTGTCTCCAGCATACCTTAAGTTCCAGCCCACTTTGTCTCACAGTTCCTCTCCTTCTCTCTCTCTCTCTTTCTTTTCCTCCGCTGCTTCTTTCCATCCTTTTTTCCTTTTTTCATACAGAAACACGACCACAGTTTTCTACATTTGTGTTCACTTAAACTTTCCCTGGAAGGCAGAATCACACATTTTCACAGACTACACATCAAAACGCCTCATCTGCGTTTTTCAAACATCAGATTCAAACTCTGTTTAAAGATGATTTCAGCTGACGGGTAAACATGAGACATGGAGGGACAGACAGAACGTGAGGAGACAACAAACCAGATCATCACACAGCAGATAATAGAGCGGCTGAAGAAAACGAATTTGCCGGTTCATGACTTTTCCAAAAAAATGTTATCAGGGCTGTCAATCAAATAAAGTTTTAAATGAATAACAAAATGAACGGCCGCACGCTGAGGAACTTTACTGTGACTTCATTCAGAGCCAGCAAAGCACGTAGTTTTGTTCACTGATCTCTTTTTTTTCTTAAATTGTGATTGATTGCAGTATTGTAGAAGTTAATGGCAATTAATTGCATTTTTTTAATCATGTGTTTTCAGTCTTGACTTTTTAAAAATGGCGGGTTTGTGCAGGACGTCCTGTGACGGTTCTCTCCGACCAATCATTAGTCTGCAATATTTTAACTCCGCCTTCTACTACCGGCTTTTTCTGATGGAAAACCAAAAGTATTAAAACAAGACGAGTAAAGCTGTGCGGTACCAGGCAGTGCAGCGTTTGACCACCCAAGCTTTAAAACACACACACACACATACACACACACACACACACACACACACACACACACCTGCAGGCCCGTTAGCTTACACTGGATTGACCTCTGGCTCTACAAACACATAGAAACAAGCCTGAACAGGCACACTGCTGAGGATATCGTGTTACACACACACACACACACACACACACACACACACACAGACAGAACTTCCTGACACACTAATGAACATTAGATCATGTGTGATTTAAACACAGAGAACAGAAAAAGTC
The DNA here is from genome assembly GCF_026936395.1 of Plectropomus leopardus. NCBI lineage: Eukaryota > Metazoa > Chordata > Actinopteri > Perciformes > Serranidae > Plectropomus > Plectropomus leopardus. The sequence continues at coordinate 31,480,956 of NC_142193.1, forward strand.
CTCCAAACATCACAGTGAAAACTCAGGGTGAAAAAATAAGAGTCACTGCTTCTGTGCACTAAAAAACAACAACAGATTCAACAAACAAACAACAACAAAATTAGACTACGAATATAAAATACACCTAATGAAACGCTTCAATTTGGAAAAAAACTCCCATTTATCCCAAAAAAGTTTTTACACTTGCATGAGGTGGTATTTCAGGTGATTTTAAAAAAGCCATATTTTATAAAACTGCAATGGAAACACCTTTTTGTTTCACTTTCCAAGGTCACATGATGCTGTGAGGTCACATGATGCTGTGAGGTCACATGATGCTCTGAGGTCACATGATGCTGTGTCTTTGTGCTTGTCAGGAGGAACTGGCTCCCTCATGATGCATCACATAACTCTGAGAAAGTTTTTAACCCACAATTCCTCTGTGAAATCGTGGACTACATCTCCCAGAAATCCCTCATACGTGGCTGCTCCCACGTATAAAGGGCTCGCCTTTCCATCACAGCTCCATAACACGCCTACGTAACCTCGGATTGGAAATAATGTCGGCTAGTGCGGCGGCTGCAATAGAAATAAAGCTGCTAATGTTTTGAACATCCGTTGCCATGGTTACTGGGATGTTATCGCCAGAGGAGAAGTCACATGACATCACTCAGTGGAAACACAGTCAGCTCCATATTGTGTTTTCTCTTCAGTTTTCAGCAAATGTGTAACAGAAACCTGCCTAATCTATCATCTGACTTTGGGTTTTGAGTGTTTGTATTTTCGTACATTAAGTGAGCTCATTTTTTCTGTGCTTCTGTTCCAGGACGTCAACAAACACACATGCCGGCACGGATGGTCGGATAAGGGGGAAGGAGGCATGATAAAGTGGAGGAAAAAAAAGATCATGTTCTGACGGGACGCAAACATCCGACTCCTGCATGAAAGTCCAGGGTTTCAACCTGATGCTGACTGTCCATGTATGTGCCGTCCAGCCGCCTGTTAGCGTTTAAAAACACCAAGAACGGTTCTGTCCGACCCCGCTGATGACATCCAGTGTGTCATCATGCAGATGTGAACAGCGGCTTTTGGTGTCGGGATCTTAACACTGAAATCACTGCAAAAACGGCGATATTTGATGACTTCGGAATGATGCTGGTTCCAGTGTCAATATTAAGAGAATGCGTTGGTATATGACGCTTTTTCTAAAATCTCAATTAATTCATTCATTTACTTACATGCTTTAAGTGTGTCTGTTTATGTGTTTGTAAAGCACTTTGTAACTCTTATGCTATATAAATAAAGCTTTATTTACTTTCTTTTTTATTTGGTCACAAATAATTTAGCATTATTATCCGGAGGACTAATGAGGGTCCTTTAAGATAACGGTCCTGTTTGTGAGATATGAGACTCCTCAGATCAGATTATCTGGAACTGTCCTGCCTTCTGTTCCTGTTTTGGAGCTTCGTGTATTTTTTCTCATCTGCATCTGCGGAGCAAATATTCGGGGAACTTTTCTTTACAGGAAGTCTGAAACCTTTTGTTCTTTAACGTTGTAATTTCTTCATCTTAATTTCATGTTCCTGCTTCGTGTGAATGTCACAAACTGATTTCTTTTGTAAGCGTGTTAAATTTGTCTCGCTTGTGAACTGCGCTCTATAAATACACTTCATGCTGTACTGACCGACGTGATTACAGGCCTCGTATTGTTTCACGGTTGCGTTTTCTATTGTCCGTGTGCAGTTGTTTGGACCTTGAAAGAGAGGGTGTATCTGCAGCTGGATCTCACTCTGTCAGCGTCAGTGTAAAGCTCCCTCTGCTGGATAATCACTCGGACACACCGAATATACACGTGTCCTCTTTTCTCCGGTCCTGAAACAGAAAGCAGAAGACTTGGCATACTAGCCGTGCATTATGGGAGCTCTTTGCATGGCGTGGGCAACACTCTGACCAATCAGGTCACTCAGCTGCAGCACGACAATGTTTTAACTGGATGTGTTGTTGACCTCAGCTATGAAAACCCGTCCAGCAGCAGACCAGCCTGCTGTAATTCTATGTTGCAGTAATGACACACACGGGGAAGTCTACTTTCAGGACCGTGGTTTTCCGCACATGGCTGAGTTTTAACTCTTAACTTTCGAGCTTTCTTCTACGTCCAAACCAAAGCAGGGAAGTGAAACACACACAAACAGGCTGGGTGTTATTTCTGACTTCTTTTTACAGGATCTCTGTCTTTTCTCTGCGTTTTTCTTGTGCAGTCTTCCCAGTCCTCATCCAGTGTCCTAAAACTTATGTTCAGCATCTTGGTCAAAAATGAAAAACTACTTTGTGATTGCTAGTATTACTGTGTGTGTGTGAGTGACACGCGAAACAACCACAAAGAGAAACAAAACGATGGAAAAGAGTCACCAAACAACTACCAAGGGATGCAAAACAACCACAAAGAGATACTGAATGTCTACAAAAGGATGCAAAATGACTACAAAGAGACTCAAAATGAACAGAGAGAGAAACAAAATGACTATGAAAAGATGCAGAACAGCCACACAGATGTAAATGACTACAGAGATGTGCAAAACGACTTCAAATGGATGCAAAATCACTCCAAAGTGACACCAAACAATCACAAAAAGATGACAAATGACTACAAAGAGACGCAAAATTACTTCAAAGAGAAACAACACAACTACAGAGAGATGCCAAACTACATGCAGAAGTAAAACTACCACAAGGATACACAAAACCACCACAGAGACTACAGTTAGAAAGAAAACCATTACAAGGGGATGTCAAAAGGATGCAAAACAGCCACAAAAATATTTATAATATCTACAAAGGGAACCAAAACCACTGAAAAGAGACACCAAAAAACCACAAAGGGATGCAAAATGACTACAAAAAGACAACAAACAACTAAAAAGAACACAAAATGACATAGGAGACACAAAAACACTACAAAGAGACGCAAAATGACTACAAATGCAACAATGCAAAAAAACAATGCAAAACCATAAAAAAGAGAGATTAAGTGGCAACAAAGAGACAACAAATGACAACCAAAGGATGCAAAACAAACACAAAAAGATGCAAAATGACTATAAACAGAAACAAAACTTACAGAGACACAGAATGAAGACAAATAGACAGAAAACAACTACAACGGATGCCAAACATCCCCCCAAAAAAGGCAAAACAACCACAAAGAGATGCATAATTAGTACAAAATGAGACAAAACCACTAAAAAGAGACCTCAAACAATCACAAAGGGACAACAAACCACCAAAAGGAGACGCAAAGTGGCTACAAGGAGATGATAAATGACAACAAAAAGACACAATGGAACAATAAATAGAAGCAAAATTACCACAAAGAGACATGAAACCATTAAAAAGAAATGCAAAATTATTAAATATAGGAAGAAAACAACTGCAATGGATGCCAAATGTCTCCAAAAGGACGCAAAACAATCACAAAGAGATGCAAAATAAATACAAAGGAAACTAAAACCAGCAAAAGAATGCAAGACTATGACAAAGAGAAACAAGATCTCTGCAAAGGGACACAAAATGATCAGAAAGAGAAACAAAACAACTACAAAAGGATGCAAAATAACCACAGAGATGCAAAATGGCCTGAAAGAGAATCAAAGAGCAGGAGGATGCCAAATCACTCTGAAAGGAAACAACAGAACTTTGACTACAAAGATGTGCAAAACAACTACATAAAGATGTAAAACTAAAAAAGATGCAAAACAACTACAAAGAGACGTTTTGCATGTCTCTCAGCCTGATTGTCTCGTTCCTGTGAAGAAGGAGCGCGCGGTTCGCTGTCTCCAAATGTCTCCATAGCTGTAGACACTTTGGACTTACAAATACAATATTTATTGGCATGATTTCATATTAGAATAATTAAGCTGTGTTTTTTTTTGGTTTGTTTATTATAAATAAGCAACGGTACTATTAACCCTTTAGGGCCCACTTTAGTATTACACACTCTTACATCGTTCTGCACACAAAATGCACTTTTTCAAAATCAGGCAATAAAAAATATTACGGAATAATATGATTTTCTGCTTTTATTGAGCTTATCTTTTAACCAACATCAGTCCTAATCATTACTATCAAATATTCAATAATTTTCAGAATTTTAACCCTTTAAATGCCAGGTTTTTGTCTTGAATGGGTTTCAATGGAGCATTTTTTGACCTGAACAGTCTGAATGTAACTATTTAGTTTCCACAGTGTATTTTAGACTTATTGTAGGAGCTGAGCTGCAAATTCACTGATTACACTCAAATACACAATCTGGACTACATTTAGACCATGAAAAACACCAGACAGTCCTTAACAGATTAACAACTTTGGTTCAGTGTTCATCGGCTTTAAACGTTTACCAAAGGCTCCCCGGCTTTTTAACGGTGCCTCATTCAGGAAACCCGGACCTGCACACACAGAAGACACACACCTCCGTCCACGCGGTGAACAACACACGCTGGTTTAAAGGGAATTCTGCTGTTTTCTGCAGTGATCTGAGAGGATTTTTTTAACCCTGCAGGCACACAGAGAGGAAGAGTGTCCGCGCTGCAGCTGATGAAATCTCCACAGAGGAGACGACTCTGAAGCAGAAGAGTGTCTCGTCCCTCTGATGGACGACTTCCTGCAGCATCATAGCGCCCTCTGGTGGTCACAAAGTCTTCACACAATGACGCAACGTCAATGCTTTGAGCAGTTATTCTAGTTTATTGACAGCCATAACCTTTCAGCTCACGCTGTACAGATTTTTGGGATATGAGGCATTTGAAGATACTCAGTAATCAAAAGATGTAGACACTGCAGGACCTTTCCTTTTGCAGAGTTCGAAGGGTTACAAAGGTCAAACTACTTTTTGGGAAGCTGACAGTGACCAGAGAACTGAAACATGAGAAGATTTTGTGAAGAATAAGATTCATTGATGTGTTCAAGGTTTCCTGGAGCAGAGGAAGTTGCTTTTATACTTGCAGGCTCGTATGTTGAAGAGTTTGGTGCCGTCTCTCTTCAAGTTGCCACAAACCCTTTGAGACGGACAATTTTTAATATCGACGTATTCCACCTCTCCTCCGCCCACCCACACCCACTCACCGGCCAGGTAACGCAGGCCCGTCCACACCTGCACACATTTAACAGAGATGCGTTAACCAGGGGCGTCATTAGGGCTGAGTGTCCGAGGTTCAGCCCAAAATGTTTTAAAATTTGAAAAATCCAACGATAATTTCTGTGTTTACAGTTTCTGGATATAATCAATTTTGTAATTTTGGCTATTTTTATTTTGTAGGCCCACTTGTTTGGAAGGCATATTTTATTCGCCTAAAACATGAAAGAAACAAGCAAACAAACAAAAAAAAACCTGTGAAAATGTTTAGAGAAAAACAAAAACGTTTATTACAGAAAAATCACAAAAAATTTTTTTTACAAAAAAAAAAAGAAAATCAGCAGAAAAAAACTCACCCAAATTTTTTAAAGAAAAACAAATTGCAGAGAATTGTATGAGAAAAAAATTAGAAAAAAAAATCACCAAAATATTTTAAAAATCACTCCCACCAAACCCCAAACTTTAACAGAAAAAACATTCACAAAAATTGCCTTCCAACCCCACATTTTCTTAAAAAGACTAAAAAAGAGTTTTTTCTTTAAAAATCTGCAGTGAAAATAAACACAAGACACAGCCACTTTAAGCTGTATGCCCCCCCATAAGCCAAAATAAAAAGCATAATACCATCCTTCAAAATAAATTTGACATGCCTGCCCCTTTTTGCACCACCCCCTCTCCTCTCATAAATGACAAACAGTCCCTAATTATGATTAAAAAAAATCCCTCATCTATTAATCTGTCCATACTTACACTCGGCTAAATGTCCTTTGTTAGATACCTTCGCTTTTAAGAAAAACACAGACTTTTTTTCCAACTCTAGTTTTAACATCACTGTTTAGAGTTAATTCCCCCTGGACCCCCTTACAGAGGACCACGCAGCCCCAAATGTCCTCAAATCCTAGAAACGCCCCCGGTTATGACACAAACAGTGAAAAACGGCCCTACCTCATTCGTGGTGGCGTACTGGGCCTTTTCTTGTGCGTAGACGTGGTCATCTGGAGTGCTCAGGGTGGCGAGGTCAAAGCGGTGGTTCTGGTAATCAGTGGCCGGCCTACTGGAGTCCACGGCCTCCAGAGCCCTGCAGTGCTGTAAGGCCTGCTCCCACGACTTGTTCTCCTTCACCAGAACCAGCCTCTCCTCGAAACACATGAACGAGTGGCCTGCTTCACAGCGATCAGTCTCCCATCTGTCCGTACCTGAATGCTTAAACGCACAGTTCTCACCGTCTGTCGGATCACCTGCAAGAAAGAAGAGAAAGATCTTTTTTATGTCTAATCAGAGTATTTGTACATACATTTCTGTACATTTTAACTTCATTTGGATAGACAGTTTGGCAATGATACGTAACTTACTGCCAAATCTGGCCCCTGATAGGGTGCCGGGTGGCCCCCCCAACCATTTTCTAATTCGTGATAAAAATAAAGTACTTGTCCTTTGAATATCCATGAGGTGTCAGAGAGCATCAAACAGCATCAAAATAGAGCTTGTTGATCAAACAAAGTGCCAGAGGAGGATCCTCCACACCCCCGACAGAGGTCCTAGATAAGACCCTAATGTCCTAAAACCTGGAAATGTCCCAAAATCCTAAAACTGTTGTGGAAACTTCTTATAATCCAAGAAACGTGCTACAATTGAGAAGCATGTTAAAATCCTAGATATGTGCCAAAATCCTAGAAAACAGATAAAAACTTAGACATGCTAAAATGATAGCAACACCCTAAAATCCTAGAAATGTGCTAAAATTTTAGAGAAGATCTAAACTCAAGAAATCAAAGACTTATTAATTGCATAAGCTAAAAATCACGTATAGATTATCTTTAAAATCATTTCTGCCCTTAAAGCAGCGATGTGCTCGGCTCACCGCTCTTCCAGATGGTGAAGTTGGCGATCTCGTCTCTCTTGGACCATTTCCACTCAGAGGCTGAATTCTCTCGGTGCAAACCGATCCACCCTCGGCCGTTCACAAACTCCTGATTCTCTTTTTCACCGGCGATGGTGACCAGGTCGGCGTTGCGATTCCTGCAGTAGGTCTGAGCCCATCCCCACGACCCCGTGATTGCATAATGCTGAAAAGTTTTCGCTCTCAGTTCGTCCCCAAACACTGCAGCAAGCAGCAGCAGGACCAGAGTGCACGTTTTACACATCCTGTTTTAAAGATACCTGCAGTCACATGCACAGCTATAGTCAGCATTTATTTTTAGTTTAAACTGGTTTAATTTCTCAAAAAAAAAAAACATTAGAAAAAAAGCAACTTGACAAGAATTGTCCCACAAATTGCAAGAAATTAGTTTACATAGATTTTTTTTAAAGCTAGGGGAAAATATCCACAGAACTCTATTCATAATGATAATAAGATATTTGGAGTTATTTTACAGAATTTCTACAATTTTTAGAAGGTTTGTTAGATTATTTCCTTCTTCTTTTTTTTTGCATATTCTCAGGTATTTGAGCAACCTGGTAATACATGTTCTGCAAATTGCAGAAAATTAATAGATTTAGAAAATTACTTTTAAAACAATATTCATAGTTTCTCCTCATTGCCTTCTTCCTGTGTTTGTGAAAGAAAACAATCTAATAAACCCAGGTTTCAAAGGGTCAACATTTTGAATGCCAGATTTTTACTGGTAAATAAGAAGTTGAACACAGTGCAGTGTACAGTGTTCTTCTATAAATGACAAGTAAAAACAAGTTTCCGGACTGCAGATTGATTTTCTCGCGTCACTGAAATGACCTGAAACCAACCGCTGCCTGGAGGGCAGGAATCCTGCCAAATCTGCGCTTTGGAAAATGATTGGCAGCTATTTAAAGTACAGGGATTATATGTTGTTAACTATAAAAACTGTATTAAGGTTCTTTAGTTTCCGCAGCATCACTCACCTCAGGCGACGGCGGCAGGAAGCAGCTTTGAATCTCCGGGTTTGCATGTGATGTTTCACTGTGAGGTAGTCCTTTCACCGACCGACCGCACCAATCACAGCTCAGACTGACCTACTACACCAATCACAGCTCAGACTGACCTACCGCACCAATCACAGCTCAGACTGACCTACCGCACCAATCACAGCTCAGACTGACCTACCGCACCAATCACAGCTCAGACTGACCTACCGCACCAATCACAGCTCAGACTGACCTACCACACCAATCACAGCTCAGACTGATGGGCCGCACCAATCACAGCTCAGACGGACCAACCGCACCAATCACAGCTCAGACGGACCAACCGCACCAATCACAGCTCAGACGGACCAACCGCACCAATCACAGCTCAGACTGACCTACCGCACCAATCACAGCTCAGACTGACCTACCGCACCAATCACAGCTCAGACTGACCTACCGCACCAATCACAGCTCAGACTGACCTACCGCACCAATCACAGCTCAGACTGATGGGCCGCACCAATCACAGCTCAGACGGACCAACCGCACCAATCACAGCTCAGACGGACCAACCGCACCAATCACAGCTCAGACTGATGGGCCGCACCAATCACAGCTCAGACGGACCAACCGCACCAATCACAGCTCAGACGGACCAACCGCACCAATCACAGCTCAGACTGACCTACCGCACCAATCACAGCTCAGACTGATGGGCCGCACCAATCACAGCTCAGACGGACCAACCGCACCAATCACAGCTCAGACGGACCAACCGCACCAATCACAGCTCAGACGGACCAACCGCACCAACCACAGCTCACACTGCTCTGCCGCACCAATCACAGCTCAGACGGACCGACTGCAACAATCGCAACTCAGCTTTTTTTGTCTTCGTGTATCTTTTATCTCTGTGAAGCACTTTTAACTGCATTCCATGTATGAAAGGAAGGTGTTATATTATTAAAATGTTATATAATAATAATAATAATAATAATAATAACCTTTACCAATAATAGGAAGAAAAATTGAAATAATATCCCCCACAATGCCAAGAAAATTGGGTCTTCAATATTGTGAAGCGAATATTAAATCAATGTAACATAATTTTAAGTATATAAGAATTACAAATATAGTTTTCTGGACGTTAGTCTTGATATTAATCAAATAATCCTCCCTAATTTTCAGGATATTGTCCCTTTTTACTAGTTTTGTGCAATTTGCTGGACATTTCTTGCCAGGATGCTTATTGCTTTTTTTTCCATGTTTTTGAAAGCAAACCAACCAATAAAAGAACAATAATAATAATAATAATAATGATAATAATTCTGATGTTTCAGAGGTTTAAATGCTCGTGTAAAGTGTCTGAATGCAGCGTGAGAAGACTGACGTTGATCCAGGTGTTAAAAGGTTAAATTTCTTCAGGTTAAATCACAGATTCAGCAGCTTTGAGAACCAGATCGGATCATGACATTGACTCGGCCGGAGGACATCGGTCCGCCTCTCCGTCTGCGTCTCTTCCTGTCTCCTAAATCATTTTAATCTCTTTGCTGGTGAATCTCAGCAGCCATGCAAAGCAGACTTTACCGTCCCGGTGCTCAGTCCCGAGTCCTTGTCCTTTCAGAGTCCTAAGTCTCCTGAGGTTTCCGTTAACCCTTAAACTGAAGCTGTAAATACGCCTGATGGAAACACGCAGGCTGCTGCTCTGGTTCGGCTGAGTTCACCTCGGCTCAGACGTTAAAGATTAAAGATCGGCCGTCTTTATGTGTAAAGCTTTATTTATTAAAGGCTTTTTCAATTTTTTAATCGAGATCGCTTTAAGATCTTTGAGATGTGTCTGCACACAAACACACACACACACACACACACACATTCAAATCCCTCCGCGCCTCAGGAAGAGACAAAACTCTGGATTTGATAAACAAATGTGTGTGTGTGTGTGTGTGTGTGTGTGTGTGTGTGTGTGTGTGTGTGTGAGTGGTGTGAGTGTGTGTGTGAGAGAGAGATCTGTGTGTATGTGTGTGTGTGTGTGTGTGTGATCTGTGTGTGTGTGTGTGTGTGTGTGTGTGTATGATCTGTGTGTGGGTGTGTGTGAGAGAGAGATCTGTGTGTATGTGTGTGTGTGTGTGTGTGTGTGTGCATACACAACAAAGACAACAATAAAGTTATTAACAGTAAATACTAAGTAAGATAAAACTGAATTCACAGGATTAAGGGAGCCTTCTTTAAAAGGTATACTTTGCTTTGGCAAGTATTATTTCTGTAATATTTATTATCACAAAAAAATGTTGATATATTGCGAGCAATAAAGTTTACATACCCATTTTTAAAGATTCAAATGAAGTTTTAGTGAAAAAGAAGCACTCAATAGGTGAGAGAACCAGGATAAACCAGTTTGACTGCAGTATATGGATGTCCCCTCTTTGATAGGCAGACGTCACTCAAGGCTTCAGGTCCCCTCTTGGCAATTTCTTTAAAAAATTATAAAAAATCACATTTGCAGTAAAATGGGAAGGAAAAGTAAATTTCTCAAAAGTAAATTTTCAATTCCAGTTTTGTATTTTTGAAATGACTGCTAATAAAGGTTCCCTCTTTGATAGTAAAGCCAGATAGTCCCCTATTATTCATGTTCGCATGTGTGTGTGTGTGTGTGTGTGTGTGTGTGAGCGTCGCTGAAGAGGCAGAATATTCACAGGATGGTTATTTTTGGTTTGGTTATTGGTGAATTTATAAACTTTTAGGACATGATGTTTTAACCCTTTAGGGGCCCGCTTTAACATCACACACACAAAACACACTTTTTCAAAATCGAGCTTTAAAAAAATATATTACATTAATGTGAATTTCTAATTTTATTGAATTTTCAGAATTTGAAAAATATTATACCTTAATATGGTTTTCAAAGCAAAAACTGTGAATACTTGAGTCATTGTGATATTTCAGTTTGGTCTTTTTAATGCATTTAAAGCTGCAACATAAAAACTGAAGGTGTATGAATACTTTAAAAATAAACTGTAGATTAGGGCGATTAGTGATTATCAGGGCCAATATTTGGCATTTTGCTGATTATCTCTGATAGTGTTTTATTCTAATGATCGCCGATAAAATGAATTGGAAAAAAGTGCGTATTAAATTCAACTAACAGCAGGGAAGGCAGTCTGCAATACATGCAAATAAAGTGTCACCGCGAGAGGAACTTTTACTTCGTGAAACTCAGGGAGCTTTTTTTATTTAATTAATTTTTTAATAAATTTTCACCAAACTGTTTGAAAAAAGTTGCTGTGAACTTGCTGTATATATCGGTGAACAATTCAGTTTTGATTACATATTTCTTAAAGACATTTAAACAAAGTTTTGCATTGGAGTTTGTTATTTTTTCAAATTCTTAATTTCGACAGAAATATTTTCATTTTTATTGTAAATGCGTATCGGTTCCAAATATGGCTTATCGGTCTCACTGAGTACTAATAATCGGCGTCGTATCGGCCCTGAAAAAACAATATTGGTCGACCCCCGACTGCAGATCTGTAGATTTTGGAAATTTCAGACGTGTAAATGTGTTTTTGTAATTTTATATTAATGCAGAAAATAAAAAATCTAAAATTTTAACACCATTTTTAATTTATTTCCAAGCAGAAAAAGTGCAAACAAAAGTTCTGTCCGGATGCAGCGGCAGCTCGTGTGTCACGGCTGTGATGTCACCGTACAGTCTGCAGATGCCGCCCCGCCCCGTGGCGAGGTCTCGGGGGACAGCGCGTCCGGGACGTTCGGAGTCAGGAGTTGGCCCCGGTGCGTGGCCCTCTGATGATGTGGATCTTTGCTTCATCGTCCAGCTCCTCCAGGATCCGCTCCTGTTTGACGGACAGGATGGTGTAACTGACTGGACGCTGCAGGTCAAAGGAAACCACGAGGACACTCAGAGGACATCGTGTCCACCTCGCTGGGTGTTTATGTGTTAATCATCTTTTTTATTTCATGCTTTTAATTATTTTGGGAAACTACTGTTGGTGGCTAGCGTTCGGGATAATACTAAATTACATACTGAATAAAAATCCACGGCCATATAGATTTTCACCAAAACATTTTTCATGTTTTGGCCTTTTTTTCCTGTAATAAATTTTGGCAATAACAAAAAGACAATTTAATTTTATCTTAAAAAATCTTTGGTGATTTTTTTTTTCTTTAAAAATAAAAAATATTAGTGATATCTCAAGAAAACATTTTGGCAAAACATTTTTGTGATTTTTTTTTCTTTAAAAATTATTCGAATTTTTTTTCTTTAAAAATATTTGGCCATATTTACAGAAATCTTGGCGATTTATTGTTTTATTTTTTCTTTAAAAAATAATTTTTCTGGGGTCTGCATGGTGGAAGATGTTCTGTGCTGTGCGCTATTATCGTCATTAGCTGTACTTTGGCGCCCTCTAGTGAAACAAAAAAAGGGAAAAGTAAAAAAATATATAAATAAATAACAAGAAAATGACCTCACACTTTTCTGGACATCTTTCCCTCGTTTCTGAAAATATCTAATTGTCCCCCTCAGCTATTTTTTAAAATATTTCCCTGAAAACTTTTTCTAATTTTACCTTTTTTTTTCGTTTTTGCTTATTATGGTTTTCGTTTTTGTTTGTTTTGTTTTTTTTTAGTTTTCGGAGGTTTCGGAGTTAAGTGAAATGCAGCCTGAGAAGACTGATGTCGGTCCAGGTGTTAAAGTTAATGTGTAACTGCACCAACTCACACACACACACCAAACACACACACACACACACACACACACACACACACACACACACACACACACTAGAGCCCGGCTGATATTATCAGCTGATCTGAGCCTTTCTACAGACATATCAGAGCATGCCAGCAAAGCATCAGCAGTATTCAGCAGTATAGTACCAGTACTGATCAGCAGTATAGTATCAGCCCTGAGCAGTATTCAGCAGTATAGTATCAACAGTATTCAGCAGTATAGTATCAGCTCTGATCAGCAGTATTCAGCAGTATAGTATCAGCAGTATCCATCAGTATTGATCAGCAGTATTCATCACTTTTGTAGCAGTACTGCTCAGCATTATTCAGCAGTATAGTATCAGCAGTACAGCAGCAGTATCTATCAGTGTAGCATCAGCAGTATAGTACCAGTACTGATCAAAAGTATAGTATCAGCAGTATTCAGCAGCAGTATAGTATCAGTATAGTATCAGCAGTATCCATCAGTATAGTACCAGTACTGATCAGCAGTATAGTATCAGCCCTGAGCAGTATTCAGCAGTATAGTATCAACAGTATTCAGCAGTATAGTATCAGCTCTGATCAGCAGTATTCGGCAGTATAGTATCAGCAGTATCCATCAGTATAGTAGCAGTACTGATCAGCAGTATAGTATCAGCAGTATTCAGCAGCAGTAGTCAGCAGTATAGTATCAGTATTGATCAGCAGTATCAATCAGTACAGTACCAGTACTGCTCAGCATTATTCAGCAGTATAGTATCAGCAGTACTGCAGCACTACAGCAGCAGTATCTATCAGTGTAGTATCAGCAGTACTGCAGCAGTGTGGATGAGTGTAGTATCAGCAGTACTGCAGCAGTATCTATCAGTGTAGTATCAGCAGTACTGCAGCAGTACTGCAGCAGTATCTATCAGTGTAGTATCAGCAGTACTGCAGCAGTATCTATCAGTGTAGTATCAGCAGTACTGCAGCAGTACTGCAGCAGTATCTATCAGTGTAGTATCAGCAGTACTGCAGCAGTATCTGTCAGTGTAGTATCAGCAGTACTGCAGCAGTATCTGTCAGTGTAGTATCTGCAGTACTGCAGTACTGCAGCAGTATCTGTCAGTGTAGTATCTGCAGTACTGCAGTACTGCAGCCGTGTGGATCAGGCTCAGAGGATACACATGCAGAGGACGAAGGCTCCGATGCTCAGGCCGGTCAGCAGGTTCCTGCCGCGGAGCCTCGCTGCGTTTCTCCGCCACTGATCGAGCTCCTGCCGGCGGCGCAGCAGCTGCTTCTCCGCCGCTGTCAGAGCAGCTTTCCCGGATCCTTCGGCTCCTTTCTCCGCCATCGCTGTTTGGATAACCGGCTGGCTGAAGGAGCAGGAACCGGAAAGACTTCTCCTCCTCTTCTTCTTCTTTTATTGTTTAATGGCAGTTAACGGCTGACGGCGCATTACCGCCACCTTCTGAGCTGGAGTGGATCCGCTCATGTTCCACTGCAGAGACGCGTCCTGTCCCACAAATGTCCTAAAATCTTAGAAATGTTAGAACATCCAACAAATTCCCCAAAATCCAACAAATGCCCTAAAATCTGACAAACATCCTAAAATCTTAGACATGTTATAAAATCCTAGAAACATCCTGAAAACCTAAAAAAAGGTGTAAAATTACTAAATGCACATGATAATATTGTTTGGTTGGTCCAACAAACCCAGACTTTCACCCAGGAACCCAGCGTTTGCTGCCCACATGAATGTATAGACAAACCATGATGTTTTTTCCAAAATCTAACCACCTTCTCCTGTTGCCTAAACCTAACCGGCGTGCCCTTGTAGCCTAATCTTATCCTAATTTGGTTGACTATCAGCTAGTTACAGCGTCCCAGAACGTCCCCGGAGCACACAGGTGGATACCCGGATCAGCACCCTACTTACACTAAAAACTAACTAACAAACAAACAAAGACCCAACAATAACAATAAAAAACAGCAATGAAGAAAGAGAAATATAAAAAACATTTATTTGAACTTGTGCAAGAAAATCTGTGACTCCTCTCCGCCAATGTCCTCTGGTGGTCTTCTATCCGTACCGGACACACTTGAGGTTGTTTTTGAAGAAGTGAAGCTGCAGTTTGAACTCACTCTCGCTCTTCGCAGGGTGTCTGAAGTGGCTGTAGCGAGACGCGTTCTTGTCGTGGCCTGTTTTCGGCTGATGGCCGATGGACACGTGGCCACATGAGGCGACCAGCAGGGACCCCAGGCCGTCCATGAAGAACTCTAGAGACGGAGACAAACATTCACCATTTTAACGGACGCCTTTATGAATCCAAAGCTGCGCTAACGTGTGTGAGGTTACTGTGAGGCATTAGTGTTGCAGTTAATCTGGGGCAGTCATACTCTATTTACGGCCCCCAGTGGGGTGCCGCGTGGCCCCTCAGCTATTTTCTAATTCACAGTAAAAATAAAGTGATTGACACTGTGAATTGTTTTTGTCCTTTTAGTATCCATAAGGTGTCAGAGACATAAAACAGCTTCAAAATAGAGCTTGTTGATCAAAAAAAGAGCCAGAGGAGGATCCCCCACACCGCTCAACAGAGGTCCTAGCTAAGACACTAATGTCCTAAAATCATAGAAATGTCCTAAAGTCCTAGAAATGTCTTAAAATCCTATAACATCCTAAAATTGTCCTGAAGTCCTAGCAATGTCCTGAAATTCTCAATTTGCCCAAAATCTTAGAAATGTGCAATGTACATCCTAAAATTCTAAAAATGTCCTAAAATTATAGGAATGTCTTTTATCTGCTAGAAACGTCCTCAAATCCTTGAAATGTCCTCAAATCTGAGAAACATCTTGAAATCTTAGAAATGTACTAAAATCATTGAAACGTCCTGGGAGGAAATTTAAACGAGGTCAACATGTTTGTGCAGCAACATCACCATGGTTACCAACAATAATTGAGAAGCGCCAGCAGCCAGGTTCCCGCTGACCTTCGCAGTACGCGGTGCAGAGTGGCCTTCTGGCGGTAAATCAATCGTTGGGCGCTGCAGCAGCAGCAGCTCGCTCGTGTCGCGAACAACAAAAAACTGAGAGTCAGAACTTTCTGCCGTTCGGGATCCAAACTCTGTCTACGTCTGGACCCACCTGAGTGCGCCACCCTCTGGAGCTTCGGGTCAAATCCCACGCTCCGCACAGCATCTGTACGAGCCAGGAAGAAGTTCACCACGCCATCCGCCAGAGAGCATTGTGGGTAACCGGGTAGGGAGTGGAACTTCCCTTTGGACTTCCTGTACAGGCAGCCGCCGTCCGTTTCCTCTCCTTCCTCATAGAGGAGAGAGAAATGAAACCGGTTTCCTCCGACTGCCCCCCCCACCTGATGAGGACAGACCAGAGGACTGGTTATAAACTGGACGCCGGTCCACTGTGGACCTGCCTGTTTCCCAATGCATGCTGGGTTAGCTTCCAGCTGATAAAGTGCGACCATTGACCGTATATAAAGATGGACGACATGACAGCTCCCCCAAAGTCAGGTTATTCAGTCGGTATCGCCCCCTGGTGTCTGACTGCAGCACCGGCCATAAAGCCCGCCCACCATGTTTGAGTATGGTCATAGGCCGAACTAAAAACTCGCCAAATACACGTTTCCAAAGACAGTTTCTGACGTTGAAGGTCGTTCTCATCACCCTGATGTTTGTTCAAGTGTTTGTTATCATGATAAGTTCAGTTTCAGTGAGAAATTAACTTATACGAAAGGGGGCGTTTCCGTCATGATTGACAGCTGTGACAGCCAACCCGTGCACTCGCATTCAACGGAGCTGCTCACGATTGGTCGTACGGGTGCTTTGGCGAGAACTCCCCCACCACGGATATCGTTACTGTGCAGATGCAGCTCCCAGTGACATCACCATCTCATGTCCCGGATATTTTAACCAAACTTCAGCATAGCGGGGGGAAGGGGGGGCGTGTCGTCCATCTTTATATATTGTCTATTTTTGAAAGCAAATCCCAAAAAGTTGTGACGCTGTGTGAGACGGAAATAAAAACAGAAAGTGATGATCTGTAAAGACAAAATATTAAGTGAGAAAAATGAAAAACTTTTTTTTTTCTGATTCTGACGGAACAAAGTTTTATTGTATTTGGCTCCGAAACAGTAAAAGTGCAGTAACAAAAAAGAAACACTGCATATAAAAGAAACACTGTATATAAATATAGAATAAGAAATGAAATAGGTGGAAATAGCACATTTTTAAAAAATTGCACATAAATTTATTGCACAGTGGTGAATTCACAGTTTTGAATATGTGCAGCTCCGCAGGAACAATAAAAAAAAAAATTAAATAATAATAAAGCTGCGGGACTGTCGGTCCTGATGTGGACTTTTGTCCTGAATCAAAAGAAGCACAAAAAATCTAAAAGTCAACGGGAGCAGAAACCTAAAACTCGAGCCGTTTGATTCTCACCACGTCCAGCTCGGGGACGGCCTCCATCACCTCCACCAGCTGCTCGATCTTCGTCTTCTCCGTGAACTCAAAGTCGTCGTCCACCCACAGGAAGTACTTGGTGGTTACCTGGGAGACGGCCAGATTCCTGCCAGCGAACCAGCCCTGTGGGAGGAAACATCGTCCACGTTTGGATGTTTTTTAACCCTTTAAACCTGGAGCAACATCACTTTACTTGTGCTGCTTTCAGACGCCATTCACAAATATTCAAATCTTTAAAATCTGAAGAAAAAAAAGGTTTGTTTTCTTCCAAAAACACGAGGGAAAAGGTCAAGAGCAATTTGATAGAAAATGTATGAATTTTAAGAAATTAGTTAATTTAGGTTTAGTTTGTTTTAAAAGGGGACAGTGCAAACAAATAAATACTCAAGGTATAAAAATGAGCCAGGGGGCTATTTGTTAACTGTAGTCCCTCAGCCGAGGTGTTAAACTAGGCTGCCTAAAAAATAAATAAAAATTTAAAATAAAAAAAAGCAAGAAGAAGCAAAGAACTTCTTTAAAAGCATCCGCAAGAAAAAGAAAAACAAAACAAAACAAAAAAACAAAATAAAAAAGATTAAAAAAAAGAACAAGGCATGGAATTTAAGTAGGAGTTTTCTTTTAAAAACTGCGAAAACTGTATTTATAGTTATGATTATTACATATTTATTTTTCATTTATAGTCCCTCAGCCGAGGTTGGCTGCCTAAAAGACAACAGAGCAAAAAAAACCCAAAGAAATAAGACATACAGTTTAAAAAACAATTGCTCAAGTTACAAATAATTTGTGTTAATTTCCGGTGATCAAAGTAATGCAACAAAGATTAGTTAAATTTATGAGAGAATAATCTGCAAAGAAGTTTATATGATACCTGCAGCATTTGGATTTTAGCTGTTTCTGAAAGCTGCTCTACTGATTTACAGATTTTCAACACAAATCAAGTCTCTAACGATGATTCACGTGCACAGTTTAACTCCACGCCGCGTTTCTTTTTAAGCTGTATTGTGCTAAAGCAAAAAAAGGGGGTAACATCTGATATTATGATGCGTGCACGTGTGTGTGTGTGTGTGTGTGTGTGTGTGTGTGTGTGTGTGTGTGTGTGTGTGTGTGTGTGTGTGTGTGTGTGTGTGTGTGTGTGTGTGTGTGTGTGTGTGTGTGTGTGTGTGTGTGTGTGTGTGTGTGTGTGTGTGTGTGTGTGTGTGTGTGTGTGTGTACGTGTGTGTTTACCTGTGCCGGAGGCATGAAGTACTGCCGGACGTGTTCTCCGGTGACGTGCTCTGGTTCAAAGCTGTCATCTGCAATGATGACCTCTATGTTGCTATAGAAACGGCGGATGCTACTCAGCAACACGTTGAGCTGAGCGTAGCGCAGGAACGTCTTTGTGACCACGGTGACCTGAGAGCTGATGTCTGAGTTATTTTTTCAAGGAAACAGACAAGAAGATAAAATGTTATAGCTGCATTTTTTTTAGATTACTGAAGATTTTGGAGGAAATATTTGGGAACAGTTTACTTTAATGTTCACAGTACTGGGCAGCACTTTTCTACTGTGGCTTTGATTTTGAGCCTCCGTCATGCTGACCGCTCTCCTACCTGTCCCCATGTCGTACAGGACGGGCAGCTGCGGCCGTCTGATGGAAACAGGAAACACGGCTTCATGGTTCTCAAACTGGAAGGACACTGAATAAAGAAAAGGACAGCAAAGACTTGTGTTACTGGTAATACACAAATTTTGGAAACAACTTGGGCTAAAATTAAGAGTAATTTGCAAACTTTCCGCAGTGATGACGGGTTTAGAGAGCACGATATGTTTGTCCGACCGTCCCTTTGTCAGATCAGGCGATTAAGGCTGCATAAAATCTTTCAGAGATTCGACCAACAGGCCAGATTATACATTCAGACAGGAAGCAAACACTGGACTGTCACATGAAAGTCCACGGTTTGTTAGATTTGCACATTAAACACCCAAAGAAATGGACATTTACACACACATACCTGTTCACAGAACGCATGTCATTCTGTACATTCAGTTCTGCAACAACAGATTTTTTAACATGAATATTCAGTATTTTCACTAAATCCCAGTTTTGGACACATACCGAGGTCTCCGGTGTGTATGTGGTAGACGATGCTGTTGTAGGACACTTTAGCCAGCAGGTTATTGAGGATCGGCAGGCTGCTGGACTCTACAGTCAGTCTGCTCCCACCATCACCTGTCAGGTTTTACCAGAACATAAAAAAGGAGAATTATATGTTATTTTAAGAAATCATGAACATTTGTATGCTTTGTTATGTTTTACAGTGCACGATGTGTGTGTTGCATGTTTCTTTTTGCTTTGCAAAAATGAAAAATAAATCCTGATTATTAAAGCTTGTCTGCGATAATTTCTTGAAGGATTATTTATTATTATCAGTCACACTGTAGTGGTGTACATGCAGGTTGGTGCAGGTCAAAGTGTTGGGGAAAGGGTAAACAGGACGGTGTTCTGGTCCGGTGTTATGGGCGCATTAATAGCCACCTCCGTGCGTATTGGTCGCGTGCAGTGACAGGTGTTTTGTTGGAAATCCTTGCAGGAGTGAGACAGTTTGTTAAACTTCTCCAATCGGAGCGGGCTGTCTGATATTTTGGCGCACTGGAGCGGGCTATTGAACATGTCCATACTGGAGCGCACTGTCGGACATTTCCGTGCTGGAGCGGGCTGTCGGACATGTCCGCAAGCTCGAGCGGACAGTCTGGGATATGTCAGTGTGTGAGTGTAGCTGCTGACAGTCTGGGATATGTCAGTGATCAGCAGCTACATTGACTGTGACAGGTCACCTAGTGGAAATAGCATGTATTTCCTCCAGATGCCAAATATGGTCAAAATGACCTCATCAGGTGGAAAATAGTCAAAATGACAAATTCAGAGTCAAAAGCCCAGAATGACACCCAGAAATAATACAAGTCCTGTTTTTCTGCTCTGATGGCTGTGGGATCAAAAATGTCAGTTTGAATGGGTTTCAATGGAGCATTTTTGGACCTGAACAGTCTGAATGTAACTATTTAGTTTCCACAGTGTATTTTAGACTTATTGTAGGAGCTGAGCTGCAAATTCACTGATTACACTCAAATACACAATCTGGACTACATTTAGGACACATGCATCAACACACACACAATTATCACAACAGGAAGAATGAAAAGCACCTTAAAATGCACTAAATGGTTACTAAAGGTTAAGGACAACATCAGTTCTTATTGATGTTTGTTGGCGTATTTGCTCGATTAAATCAGGTTTAGTCACATCTTTATTTTCAGTAACTGTGTGAAGTTAATTCTGATCTTACCTTGGACCTTAACGCCTTCAGTTTCAGTCTCTGTGGTGAGGACGCCCTTGGACACTTTCAGGGACACCTGGAGTGGACACACCTGAGTGAACTACAGAGCTCTCACAAACCTAATTTACTAGTTTTACTGTTTACTATGGAGGTGAGGCTTTGTTTGTTTTTATAAAGTATTTCTTTGTTTCTTTGTTAGCTGAGAAAAGGACGCCCCCACACCACACCCCCACCTCAGCTTAGAGAATCAGAGAGAGGAAGGACAGGCCCTGCTGCCTGCGCAGAAAAGAGCAAATGGGTCACTGATACGTGCAGCGAGCGGCCGCTGCAGAGCGGCGGCGAGCAGCTGCACCATCACCTCCACCTGCAAAAAACTGCCGCCGCTGTGAACAAGCCAACGCTGCCTGTGTAGCTGTATTTTGATTTTATAGGAAAAAAATGTGTCTGCCTGATGTAAAGAATATATATACAATTATTAGGGAAAACTGTTATTATTGGGGAAAAAATTTAATATTTTTTCTTTCCAAATTCAAAATTCACAAAGCGGCTCTTAAAATCAAACCCAGGTGCATCTTTGCAGCAGATTCAGGGCCTGAACTCCAAACTTTCAGTGAGATTTCTGCCCCGACACCAAAGTTAACACCAAGATGGCTGCTGCACAATGAAAACAAATTTGCCATTTTTTTCTTTTAAAAAAATATAAAATTTCCATGGAATAAAATTGCCAAAAGATATGGAAAACTAAATCAACTACAAGAAAAGAAAAAAGTACCGACTTTTTTTTTTTCCAAAAGACATTTTGATTACTTTTATATTTCCAATATGATGTATCATCAATTTTCAAACACTTCGTCAGCCATCCTGTGACACCCAGCTTTTCCTCAAGAGTGACGCGAGAGCGGATCGTCTGCCGAGATCTCACCAACCTTGTAGCTGCTTCTGCGTCCTGCATGCAGCGCTAAACCTGAAATCAAAACCACGCCACGCGTTTATGCTCTCACACACACTCATATCGGGATTTTTTTCAAAGCGGGAAACGTTTTCCTGAGATGTGTCTGAACTTTGGTCACCGTACCTGGATCTCGCCGCCAGCAGGAACACGCTGTTCAAACCGCCGTCTCGCAGGTGCCATTTACAGCTCATAATATTCTCATCTATTGTACTTTTTTATTGCAAGATAAACTTTTGCAGAGTGTGTTTGCCGAGCTTAAAAAAACTGCTCACTGAGCGGAGCATACCTGGGATGAGAGTGGAGGTCAAAGGTCGCACTGTGAACCCCTGGATGGGATACTGCAGGGGAGAGTTGGACGGAGCAAACAGCAGTTTGGACAACACGGACGTCGTCCTGTTGAAGACGAGAGAGAATCCGAACAGGATTCACTGACAAGGAATTAGCTTTGGTTTTTGGTGCAAGCATTTAATAAATTAATTAATAAATAATAATAATAATAATAATAATAATAATAATAATAATAATAATTGTTATTATTATTATTATTATTATTATTATTATTATTATTATTATTATTATTCCAAAAATAATATTAAACATAAGGAATATAGACCAATATAGACCAGAAAAAATGTGTCACTGTGCAGTTGAGAGGAGTTAACCCTTTGAAAACTGAGATGACGTTTTTTTGGGTTTTTTTGCTGTGTTTAAGTGTGTAATCATTTGAAACCTGAGCAAATTGTTTTGATTTCTTCTTTGAAATTATGACGGGAAAAAAAAAATGAGTATCGACAAAAAAAAAAAAATGCTGCAAATTGCAAGATTTAGTAGATTTAGATTTAAAAAAAAAAAAAAAAGCTAGGATAAAATATGTAGGGGAAAGAAGTCCTGCTCTCTGGTTTGTTTGGTTTTGTTTTGCTTAATTTGGGTCGTTTTTGTCATTTCTTCTTTCCTTGCTCATTGCCTCCCTTCCAGTTTCTGACAGAAATTAAACTTGGTGTTCCAGTTTCAAAAGGTTAACCCTTTCAAAAACCTGGAGCGACATCACTTTTCTTGTGCTGTTTTCAGATGTCTTTCACAAGTGTTTAACCCTTTAACTGTGAGCACATCGGTGGGACTTTCTCCTAAAACATGAGGAAATCTACCTGTTTTTGTGGTTTTGGAGCTCCTTCGCTCGGCGTTTCACCAGCTCCTCATACTGATCCTTGGGGATGTGGTCTTTGAGAGTGTACGA
Source organism: Plectropomus leopardus (assembly GCF_026936395.1). Taxonomy (NCBI): domain Eukaryota; kingdom Metazoa; phylum Chordata; class Actinopteri; order Perciformes; family Serranidae; genus Plectropomus; species Plectropomus leopardus. The sequence goes on from NC_142193.1 coordinate 31,503,637, forward strand.
GCCGCTGGGACAGGTGCATGGACCCGGAGAAGGGGGAGGACTCGGGGCCGCCAACCTGGAGGTGTGTGTGTGTGTGTGTGGGGGGGGTCACATGTAAGAGCACACAATCACTGAAAGACTTTTATACTGTAAAGCTCCTTTTAGGTTGCAGTACAGCTGTGATACTCAACTGACGGCCCGCGGGCCAATTCTGGCCTCTAATAGGGCCCCTAGTGGCCCCTCAACCATTTTCTAATTCACAATAAAAACACAGTGACTCACACTGGGAATTATTCCATAAGGGTTAGGGTTAGGGTGCCAGAGTGCATACTATATATACAGTACTATATATATGTGTTTGTTTGTTTGTTTTTTAATTATTGTTTATTTATTTTCATACTATTATTGTTTGGTTAATTTAGTCAGGAGTGCTGCACAAGTTTTCAAGATTTCAGACAATTCAATGGAAATAGCATGTAAGAGCGCGCGCACACACACACACACACACACACACACACACACACACACACACACACACACACACACACACACACACACACACACACACACACACGCACACACAGAGTCAGCGTTACCTCTGTTTTTGTGGCGTGGGAGCCTCATGGGTCAGCGGTCCAGCAGTGTTATGGAAAATCATTAAATATAATGAGAGCAGAACGATCACACACACAACAGCAGCCATCTGACGAAGTGCTCTGCTAAACACAGCCATCTGTAAACACACACAGACTTTAATGTTTAGGCAGCAGACAACATGCTGACGTGAAAAACAGATGAACGATCAGATGCTTTTTGTTTGTTTTTTTTTTGTAGTTGTTGTGTGTTTGCCAAGTTCAAGAAGTTCAAGGTCATTGCATTCGTGTCCCTTCGAAGAAAATTGTCTTCAAAAAGGGAAACTGTAACAGAGGACTGTCTGTCTGCTGAGTCTCTCCTGAGGCAGTGAGGCATTTTCAGATCCTAAAGCAACATTTATTCTGCTGTTAGTAGCCCTGCAGCTGTTATTTAGTGTTAAATTATGTAGTTGGATTAATTTTCATTTATTTGATGAATTTGTTAATAACACTTTGTATTCATCCATATTTACACTGTATATTTATTACACTTTAAACAGTTAACTACACTGTAACAATTTTAAGTTTAAATTTGCCTTTGCAAAAAAAAAAAAAAAAGAAGTATTGTTTTAGCTGAAATGATTTCCAACCCTATTGCGCAGTGTGTTTGTGCTGGCTGAGTTTGAGTTGCTGTGACTGGAAAACATGAAAAAACAAAACTTCCCAGACATTTGTTTGAAGGGTTTGCTTGTGCTGTTCGCTCGGATGACTGAACCAGCGAGGGCTGATGACATCTGACTGCCAGCCAAAGCAACAGGTGGAATTATATTTTATTGCTGAGAGCTTCTAATAACCATAAAATATGATTAGAAACTAATTTTGTTAGATAATTTTGACACAACGTGCATGTAGAACAATGCTGTGGAGGTAATTTGAATGTCTGCTATCTCCCCTTCAAGAATATCAGATGGTTGATTATTGGCATTTCTGCAACGTGGTATTAGCTCACCAATGAGCTGTGTGAGTGAGATGCTAAATTAGTACATTAAACTGAATCTTTTATCTTTAGCAATGTAAACTTGTTGAGTGGTCATGCATGAAGGAGGGGTTTTGTGGGGCTGCAGCACCAGCTGTCGAGCATGTAAGTGCTGTAACGGATGTTCACAGAGAAACTGACACCATATTTTCTAAAAGAATTAAAATTTGATGCATTTTTTTACATGTATCAACTCAAAGGAACAAATACTATGAAGAGAATCAGTCTGCCCGCCCACATCAAGCTGCACAGAGCACCAGCCGAAGATCCCCCACCGGTCAACTGCCACCGCAAATAAAACCGAAATGAGTGGTTTTAGTACGTTTTCAGTATGATTGTTTCGACCACAGATATCAGCACCGGGCTACCCCACGATTGTTAGCTCCGGTGGCTGTAGGGCTTTTTTTTTGGATAACTACTAATAACTACAATAACTACAACCAACTGTAACTTTTACCTTTAACTTGTGGGTCATTTCTTATTGAGGGTTAAACTTAACATTAAATAATGTTAATAATCTGATGACATTAAAAATATAAGATGGAAATACTACAGCTCTCACCATGTGCAGTGGTGAGGGCTCTTGTCCTGTTCATGCAACAAAAATCGATAATCCTCTGACGAGACGCGAAATGTGACCAGCTCTGAGAATACTGACTTGTCCAAAAACGAAGGGTGAGGCGGGCATCGCTTCCAAGGATGCAGTGTTGTCTTTGCCTCACCCAAAAGGCAAACAGTCCTAAATAATCAGCATGGAGCGAAGAAAATGTTGATCAAAAAAAGAGACAGTGGAGGATCCCCCACACCCCCGGCAGAGGTCCTAGATAAGACACTAATGTCCTAAAATCCAAGAAATGTCCTAAAATCCAATAATGTCCTGTAAACCAAGAAACATCCTGAAATACTACAGATGTCCTAAAATCCAAGGATTTGTTAAATCCCCAAATTGTCCTTAAATCCTAAAAACATCCTAAGAACCAAGACATGTCCTAAAATCCTAAAATTGTCCTGAAATCCAAGAAATGGCTTAAAATCAAAGAATCATGCTCATGTCCTAAAATCCTAGAAATGATGTAAAGTACTAGAAATGTTGTGAAATCTTGTCCGAAAATCTTAGAAATGTCCTAAAATCCCGAAAACGCCCTAAAATTATAGACATGTCCTAAAATTCTACAAATACATACGGGGCTGCTGTGACGGGCCCCTGTCCTCCTGTCACTTTAAACAAGTGTCCACCAAACGAAGCGCGTCGAGTGTCCCTGCATTACAGCAGCATTTTCAGAGCTGCAGTTTACTGTAAATGTACGTTTGTGGTCATGTGACGGCGTTAAATGATTAACAGTTTAACAACAGAGGAAAGACGCGCGTCTGAGTCACTCTCTTTGTTTAAGCCTTTCCTCAACATGCTTCACCGAGCTGACAGTTTTAATTCCACATTTCCCTTTGTGACATCCTGCCTGTTTTAAATGTGTTAACTCTGATCACAAAACACTTAAAGTGTGATCATAATGACGATAATAATAATTATTAATGTTATTATTATTAACATGGGAGGATATAAATAGACATTTGACATTTTTAAGCCACAAACTGTTGTTTAACCCTTTGAAACCAGAGCTTCATTTCATTGAAAGAGACTATGAGTAATTTAAAAGAAAATGACTCGCAGAGAATTACCTGAAAATTACACAAACAAGCACAAACAAATCAAAAGGCGAGGCATAAGAAATAAATACAACCAAGAAAAGAAAAGAAAAAAGAAAAAAAAAAACTGAAAAAAAAACCCCACATAATTTTACATATAGTTCTCTAGATTTCTTCCAAGCTTTTTATAAGGATAATTTTTAAAATATATACATTTTACTATATAAATCTATAACAGAATAACATTTTAAACATAACAGCCTTAACTTTTAACATTTGTATTTCCAAAACCTCGTGACTCAGAGTTATTGCCATTTATTATATGAGACAGCCAGTTAAAGAGTGCAAGGGTCATTAAGATTTTCGAGTATGCACAGGTTTAAATATTAATCTGCGAGCGTGCAGGAGGTATAATTCAGGATTGTTTTTCTGCAGGAGGAGATGGACAATAAAGAGCATCTGAACCTCCACAGACTTAAAAAACCAGCTGAACATTTCTCCTCGTCCAGAAAAACTTAACATTAAGATGCAAAAACTATAATAAAAAGGCTGGGACAACAGACTGCAGAGGAAATGGAGATAAAAAAGGAGATAAATAAAATCATAAAGTCATAAACACAGGTGAGTCCAAACCAAAACACACACTCTGAATGTGTGTACAGCTTCATTTTGCTGTTTTAGGACAGAAGAACCCAAACGTCTCTGCACAGACACATCACCAGGTTTAACCCTTTAAGGTCCCCTTTAATATCAAACACACATTGGTATCACTCTGTGCAAACAATGTGTTTTTCAAAATCAGGCTTTAAAAAAAATATACATTAATATTACTTTCTACTTTCATTGACTTTGTTTTTTAATCAAAATCAGTCCTAATCATAACTATAAAATATTCATTAGTTTCCTGAATTTTAGCCCTTTAAATGCCAGGTTTTTGTCATGATGCCACTGTGTTTTTAGATGAAGATATTTTTTTTATAATAAACTACATGCTGAGTATATTATTTTTGCTGCTGACAGTCTGGGATATGTCAGTGTGTGAGTGTAGCTGCTGACAGTCTGGGATATGTCAGTGTGTGAGTGTAGCTGCTGACAGTCTGGGATATGTCAGTGTGTGAGTGTAGCTGCTGACAGTCTGGGATATGTCAGTGTGTGAGTGTAGCTGCTGACAGTCTGGGATATGTCAGTGATCAGCAGCTACATTGACTGTGACAGGTCACCTAGTGGAAATAGCATGTATTTCCTCCATATGCCAAATATGGTCAAAATGACCTCATCAGGTGGAAAATAGTCAAAATGACAAATTCAGAGTCAAAAGCCCAGAATGACACCCAGAAATAATACAAGTCCTGTTTTTCTGCTCTGATGGCTGTGGGATCAAAAATGTCAGTTTGAATGGGTTTCAATGGAGCATTTTTGGACCTGAACAGTCTGAATGTAACTATTTAGTTTCCACAGTGTATTTTAGACTTATTGTAGGAGCTGAGCTGCAAATTCACTGATTACACTCAAATACACAATCTGGACTACATTTAGGACACATGCATCAACACACACACAGTTATCACAACATGGAGAGTGAAACAAAAATGAGACAAACAGTCCTTAAGGGTTAATGTCACCTACCTTTGAGTCCATGGCCGAAAATCTGACACCACCTCGGAGACCCAAACGCTGCATGTTGGAGCTCCAGAGACCCAAAGGAAGCCTCACACACAAACACACACACACACACAGCTAACACACAGCTGGAGCCCATCAGCAGGTGATCACCTGCACAGGTGTCCCAGCAGGCAGCAGCGACCTGACAGCCAACCAGAGTTAAAGAGACACAGCAGACAGCCGACAGCAGGAGGCTTCACATCAACGAGGCAGGACGTCACATTTTATACAACAGAGCGAATCAAAGTGCTTTACTGAGCAACACAACATAAAAACATCACAAAGACACGGATTTACAATAAAAGAGAAAAGAGATATAAAGAGTAACATTAATAACCAAACAGTTAATAAACAATGATAAAATAATATAAAATTTTAAAAAATCACTTTTTAAAAATACAATAAACTAGTAAAGAAACAAGACAAAAAAAACCTCAAATTAATTTAATTTAAAAAAAAACCCTAGACATTCACACAAATTCAACTTTGTTCACATGTTCCTCCCGAAAATCCATGTTCACTGACTTCTCCCCATGAAACAAACTTGTGTTGTTTTATTTCAATAATCTCTGTGACACGTTTCCTGCCTGTAAAAAAAATTATTAATACAAATTGCTTTCTTCTGAAATGTGGGAAAATTAAAAAATGTCTTCAATACATCTTTCAAAATTCTTAAAAATGCCAAGACATAGAAAATATTAAAATTCTAATTATTAATAAAGATATGCATGTTTTGATGTGCAGTTAAAACTTTAACTTTATTGGGCTTTTATTTGAAGTTTTACGCTGCGTAGGAAGAGACAAGAAGTCCTGCCGAGTCTGTGACAACCCGTCTTTTCTCCATCACTGGACACCAGAGGTCAGACATCGTGACCTGGAGGCCTCTTTCAGGCCGGCTGCTGACCTGCAGCATACCTGTGTCACATTACCACGCACACACACTCACACACACACACTCACACACACACACACAGACGTGGAGCGTTTGGTCTGAAGTGCTTTAATGACGGCAGAATATCACACACAAATATCCTGTTTAATAAGTGCATAGAAAGCAGCGCTTCGCTTTCTGCCACCAGAGCTGCAGGATTCGAACCTCTAAAGGGAACGCCACCAAAAGTCAGATTAACATGTTTCTCCCGTGCCCTAAAATTTAGTCAGTGTTCGTGAACACGAGCTACTCTCTCTCTAAAAACCAGAAAACAGAGAATCAAGTCACAAACGTGGGAACCTGATGCTCTCAAACCACCGAATAAAGTTACAGACCAAGAAAAAAAAGCCTCCCAAACCTAAAATCATTTTTTCTTTGAAAGATTTTGGCCTTTTTTTTTCTTTAAAAATCTTTGGCAATTTTTGAAGTAAACATTTTGGAATTTTTTTCTTCAAAAATGTTGATTTTTAAGAAAGCATGCATTTGTTTGTTTTTTTAATGATGATGATAATGTTTTTTAAGGAAAAACATCACTTCACTCACTCAAAATCACTTTTAAAACTGGTCAGAAAAATAACCATCTGCATGAACTAACCAGCATTTAAAAATTTTGGCAGTTTTATTTTTCTCTATTTTTTTACCACTTTAAAGAAAACAGGTAGCTTTGAATGGCATGTTTTTCTTATTTGTTTTTCCTTCAAATGTCACCCAAAAAAAAGACAATACTTCATCACAGCCACACACTGTATAATATAGCTTATCGTTGGATTTCCAGATTTCGGAAAGTCCTTGAAGACATCCTGTGTTATTATTAAAGTTGAACCACATTTCTGTGACTCTTCCAAATCTTTCAGGGTTTATTTAGTTTCCCAAAACTTTTGCAGGCCTGGAACTTGTTATTTGCAAATGCCAAGACTTTTCAGGGTTTTTCAAGATTGTACAAACCCTGTGGTCAAACGTTACGGGGGCGCGTTGGTTATTGTGACAGTTTTGACAGCATTTTTGGTGCAGATTCAGCGGGCTGCTTATCCCCTGCAAATGCACCAAAAACCAGACGCATAGGTCCCCCGTTTATACTGGTCCTCTGTGAATACGTGTGAGCGGGCCTAAAGACCGGAGGTTTTGGGATTCATCCTGTTGGAAAGAATAAAAAACTTTTGCCTCAGAAATAGAGAGAAAATATTCAAGTTTCAACTTTAGCACCCTCGGCGTAAACAAAGTGGAATCACTGCAACACGTATGAAATTCACACTGCAGCTTTCAAGCTTCCCTGAAGAGAAAAAACGTCCAGTCAGATAAAAAAAAAAAAAACTAGATCCACGGCAGAGTGAGGGAGTTTCGCCGGGAGGTGGCGGCGGCGGCTCAGGATGCCGAGGAGGAGGAGGAGGCGTGGAAAGAGTCGGGGAGGTTCTTGGCGTACTCCACCAGCTCGTAGGAATCTCTGATGTCCGTCAGACCGAACCAGAAGACGGTCCAGGCGCCGTTAACAAAGCTGCCGTCACAGTGTTTAAAGTACCTGCACAGACAGACACAGGAAATCAGGTTTTACTGTTTATTTTGATTTATTCTTGTAAGTTTAATATCAAACGACGAATGCAAAGCGTTGGCTTGTGGTGTGGAGCGTCCTCGAGTGCACGTGAGACACAGGTAGTGGTGGAGGCGGATGTAGATCGGAGGGTGTGGTGAGGCTGTCACATATCGATGCTCTGTTCGCTCGAAAACAGCTGAGCCAATCACAGGGAAGCATGACGTCATCAGTCAGTTACACAGCAAACCTGTTAATACGCCGACAACGGAGCTCAACAGTAAAATGTTTGGTGGAGTCGTTTTTTAATATTCCCTCTTAACTGCAGCGTGTCATCATGCGGTCAGCGTCAAACAGGGCGGGGCCAGCGCAAACATTTCTAATCTGCTCTGATATCAAGCCAAACACCCGACCCATCGCTACAGGTCACCAGGTGTCACCGCTGCTGCCCCGTGCGTCATAATGCCACCGCGTCCCAACGGCAAACAGCTGTCCGATTATCAAACTCTGTGCACACACTGATGCAATTAACCCCGCGCAAACCCAGGGACTGTCCTGACATCTAAGTAAATGGGCAGAGAATCAAAAATGGGTGTTACCCTCCATCCAACTCTTAGCTTTAAAAGTCATATTAAAAAGCTGGTTAACACAGAAATTTAACCTCACAAACTTTAGACACATAAGAAATTCTCTAACATTTGGTTAAATGCAACGATTTTTCCACCTCTGTTGTGCTGCACAAGTTGCTCTCAGGCGTATAAAACAGCCTTAAGCCACCTGAATCATTATATAAAAGTGCCCTTAAGGCCGTTTTCAAACCTGATAGTCCGGGACTCAATCAAGGGGTGGAATTGCAGCACTTTTGCAATTCAAGTTGGTTTGGTGCTTTCACACTGCAGAGGAGCAAACATGAGGCTCTGCTGACGGACAGCTGACTGCTGATTGGACAGTTTTTGCATTTGTCATCAAGCATCATCAGGATCCAGGAGGAGAAATCAACAGATGTGACTGACAGCAGTTTATGCAGCACGTGTCGCAAAGAGCTGGTAAAGAAATGGTTAAACTGATAGTGAGCATTATTAGGCGGCTATTTTTAGTCTGCACATCGATCACGATCACGTGGCGGTGGGTGGGGGGGCGGGGGAATGACTGTGCCCTGATATTTTCATAATTATATTAGCTGCAATTTTGAAGGTTGATGTTTTATTACGCGCTGTCCCTGTCTAAATAAAGTACATTTCATTACATCACATTAGGGGACTGTTTAGCTTTTCAGTCTTCATTTGTTGATAGTTTTGGCTGCGTTCATGCATATGGCATACATTTTTGCCAGGACTGTGCACTTGACACTTGATGTGAAATGCAGGGGAGCTTCCTCAGAGCACAGCACGGTTTTTAATCATTGTTGTCGCAGTCGTTCATGTTCATTTAATAGCGGGAAGCTAAAACTTCCTGCTGTTTAAGGAGGAAGTTTTAGCTTCCCCTTTTAACACCAATAATATACAATGATATAATAAATTTGCTGGATCACAAAAAAAAAAGGTATAGCCCTCTTTGATGACCTTTCTAAGGCCTTTAACACGGTGGACCGCTCCATTTTGAAGCAACGACTGCTTGATATTGGTTTATCTGAGCGGGCCGTTGGCTGGTTTGGTAATTATCTGTCTGACAGAAAGCGATGTGCTCATTTTGAAGACAGCTCATCCACATTGCTAAATGTTTGTACTGGCGTGCCCCAGGGCTCAGTTCTGGGCCCAATTCTGTTCAGTATTCATGTGGAGGCATTGGGCAGAAATGTCCCTAATGCCAAACTTTATTTTTATGCTGATGATACAGTCAGTTATTGCTGTGGCTCCGCCCTTGTCGAGGCCACTGGCAATTTACAGATCGCCTTTAACCTTGTGGAACGTCAGCTCATCGAACTAAAACTTGCTTTAAATGCTGCCAAAACTAAACTGATCATTTTTTGCAGTGGCAGGAAAGTACCTGAGCCCCCTGCCAGCATTTTGTCACTACAAGGGTGTGAGATTGAACTTGTATCTTGGCATTTTAACTGATGATCAGCTTTCTTTTAAATCACACGTAGAAAACCTGGTAAAAATATTAGGGTTGAAGCTGGGATTCTTTAGTCACAGGTCTTGTTTTTCTTCTGCTGCTGGAAAGAAGTTGGTTGCTGCCACCTTTCTCCCTGTGCTTGATTATGGCGACCTTTGATACATGAATGGCCCTGCGAATTGTCTGCGATCTCTGGATTCTGTGTATCACGGTGCCTGAGTCTCAATCCTGTTGCCTTTAACGAGTATGTATCTGATTTGTTTTGTTGTGTGAGTTTCTTGTTTGTCTTTAATTGTTGCAACTTTTATATTTCTTAGGCTGCTGTTTTGGCCAGGCTTCCCTTGAAAAAGAGTTCACTGTGTCTCAACGGGACCGACCTGGTTATATAAAGGCTAAATTAAAGAAAAAAAACAAAATAATTAAAAATATTATAGAATATTATTCTGATTAATACTGAGTTTATTGTGTCGCTTTACTTGAACATACTTCTTGTAAGCTGCTTTGGACAAAAAGTGTGAACCAAATGAACGGACTAAATTACAACATGAGATTCTTAAAGTGTGTGTGTGTCTCACCAGGGGTTGATCCTGTTGGTGGCTCGAGACCTCCAGAACAGTTTGCCCAGGTCCTGGCGGATACACTCCCACAGGATGTGGCTGGTGCCCTGGCCCTGCTTACTGCTGCTCACCACAAACTTGTCGAGGTAAGGGGTGCCGCTGTTCACCGGCTCCATGGTGACGATGGCCGCCGCGCTGTAGCTGTGGATACACGGTCACGGACACACACACACACACACACACACACACACACACACACACACACACACACACACACACACACACACATTTCACTAACATACTTACCCCAAAGGACTGTTTTACTGACACTGATCTGGATTTATTTGTCTCGTGGTCATTTTATTCCTGGAATAGTTGCACGCACCCTTCGGACAGGTAGACGGAGTGCAGTCGTCCTTTCAGGGAGTCGATGTAGTCCCGCCTCAGAGTTTTATCAAACGACTTGTTGATGAGAGCCAGCAGACGCTCCAAATCGATCTCATCCAGAGAGCTGTACCTGCACGCACACACAATAATTTACTCTTGCCACTACAACTGTTAAGGAGGTAATTCTGGATTATGACTCACAAGCACGATTATTTACTCGTGTTTGTAAGACAGGTACTAACCGGTGTATCGGGTCTCCGTTTTTGAAGAGCGTCCCGGACCCTGAGGCACAAACACAGACGGAGAGAACAAGAAACGCCACGTAAACTCATGTTAGTCATCCTAACAGACACACGGACCTCTCTGGTTACACCTCAAAATAGATGGCGCTGCGTGCACATGTGTCTACGTGTGACTGAAGATCAGTGAGCGAGTCTCGCCTCTGTGGCTGAACAGCTCTGTCAGCAGCGTGTCGGCCGACGTGATCACCGCCGACGACTCTGTCAGCAGCTGGTTGAGCAGTCTGGCAATGGCGCTCACTCTGCGCCGCTCTGTAGCGCTCAGCCACGCCGCCGTCGACAGACTGGGCAGGTCGCTCGGCAATGACACCGTGTCCAGCACCTGGGACACAAAAACAAAACAAAATAAAGATTTATCAGTGCCACAATGGGGAAATTTGCATTATTTCAGCAAAGGGATATTAAAACAAGGTATGCACAAGATTAATAAAGCAGAGAGAACAATATACACGAAACGCAAAAGTCAACAGTTAAGATTTTACACCAACTGCACATGAATAACTGCACATTGTGATAAATTGCACGTTACGATAATAAAATTGCATGTTGTGATAGTGAAATTGCACAGATCTGGGTGCATCTGGGTGTGTGTGGTCTGCTGGGAGCAGCGCTGGCTGTGCAGCCTGACAGCAGCAGGAAGGACAGACCTGCAGAATCGCTCCTTCACACACCTGAAGCAGCTCTGCAGTGCAGTCAGAGTGAGCTTCAATAAACATTTCTATACATTTCATTTTTTCTGAATTTTACTCTCCCTAGTATAAAACTGCAGACGTGACACTGAGTTCAGCACCAAACCCTACATCAGACTGGACTCGGATTACGATCTGCCTGACAAACCTGAGTGTGGAAACAAACTCTCTACATCAGTGCTGTCATATCTACGATGTCTGCGGAGTCACAGTCGGAGCCGGAGACGATGGTCTTGCCTTGTTCTCGTGGCTGCGGAGACCTCCGCAGTTGTTCAGGAACATGACTTTGAGGGGTTGCAGAGCTCTGGAGATCGCTGCCGTCACCTCTGTGGGGTCCAACATCACCGAGCAGCCTCGCCCGTCCCTCCCCACCGGACACACCAATGGGATTGTCCCACAGTTCAGACTCCACTGGAGGAGGCTGGTGTCCACAGCAACGAAGGGTGGAGCACTGCAGGGACAGGACAAAGACAGGAGGATGTTAGAGGAGAGAAGCTCAGGGTGAGGAGAGAGGTCCCTGTTAAACCTCTAACGTCCTAAAATGTTCTAAACATCCTACAATCACAGAAATGCCCAAAACCCCTGGAAAAGTCCTTAAATCCTAGAAAAGTCCTAAAATCCTGGAAAAGTCCTAAAATGATAGAAATGTCCTAAAACCAAGAAATGCCCTAAAGTCTTCGAAACTTTCTAAAATCCTAGATAAGTCCTAAAACCCTTGAACTGTCCTTAAATCCGAGAATAGTCCTAAAATCCTGGAAACGTCCTTACATCTTAGAAATGTCCCAAAATCCTGGAAGCACCCTTTAATTCTAGAAATGTCCTGAAAACCATATAAATGTCCTAAAATCCTGAAAATGTCCTAAAATCCTGAAAATGTCCTAAAATCTTAAAAATCTTCCAAAATCCTGAAAACGTCCTTAAATCCTTGCACCATCCTGAAATCCCACAGACATGTATGGGGCTGCTGCAACTGGCCCCTGGCATCCTATCATTTCGCAGAAGTGGCCCCAAAGCAGAGCCGGCTCCCTGGTCTCAGGTATTCAGGACCCCGGGGCCCGGTCTGTCTCACCTGCTCCCTCGGGGGGCTTCGTGCAGCAGCAGGAAGGACTCAGCGGAGAAGAGCGGCAGGACGGTGGCAGAGTGCCGCTGCAGAGCCTCCGTCAGCTGCTGGCTCCGCTCCACCAGACCGCGGGTGCACTGAGGCCCGGCCACCGGCCCTGCGGGCCCCGTCCACTCGTCCTCGGATCGGCCCATCACCACAACGGGCTTCATGTCCATCCGCTGCAGGAAGGAGAGCCCGAAGGCCAGGCTCTGGACCATTTCTCTGCTGGCAAACACCGAGCTGTCCACCTGGGAGGGACGGACGGGGACACAGAGGGACAAAGACAGGAAGTGTTTATTAACAGCACTGTCTCAAACTAAGTCGCTCTCTGAAAGGAGTTTTCAGGTGGATTTGGCCCCAGCACATCAGTCCGTCCTGCTTTAGTTACTCCTCTTCTGTAAAACTGTCAGCTTTCTTGTGTTTAATAAAGTTAATGTTAGCAGTTAAATGTGGTTTTATTTTCTTTGTGTTTTCTAAAGTTATATCTGTACAAAGGTGAAAAAGTATAGAAATTAGAAATATAATTTTAGAATACAGAAATTATTACAAGTATACTTTTACTTTTTGTGCTTAATTTAAAGTACATTTAACTTGCATTCTTAAAAAGTATACTTCAAAACAGATGTCATTATGTTCAGTTTTGGTTTACTTAACATGAATACAAACTCTGTTTGTTTATTGTAAATTGTACATCCTTATACTTTTACAAAGTATACTAGATTGCAAAATGTAATAGTGGTAATTTTAGTGTACTTACAGAAATTATTTTTATTTTTCAATCTTTTGTAACACATTATTTGAACTTTCTTAGTATATTTTGTTAACGTGTGCTTTAATTTCCCATCATTAGAAGTGTATTTGAGTCTGCTAACTAAAAAGTGCACTTTAACCTAAGTTTATTTTAAGCTGAAATAAAATTATACTAAATTGCAAATACTTATAAACCCATTTGAAAAATCGCCAAAAGATTTTCAAAATCTTATTTTCTAGGATTTTAGGACTTTTCTAGGATTTTCGGACATTTCCAGGATTTAAGGACATTACTAGGATTTTAAGTCTTTTCTAGGATTTTGTGACATTTTAGGATTTTGTGACATTTTAAGGCTCTTAACACATATTTAGGATTTTTGGAACATTTCTTGGATTTTAGGACGTTGAGGATTTCATGATATTTCTCAGATTTTAGGACATTTGTAGGATTTTTAGATGTTTCTTGGGTTTGGGCATATTTCAAGAATTTCTGGACATTTCCAAGATTTTAGGACATGAGGATCTTAGCTTGGACCTCTGTCAGGTTTTGGGGATCCTCCACTGGCACTTTAATACAAAAAGCTCTATTTTGATGCTGTTTTATTCACTGTGGAGCCTTATGGATACTAGAAGTACATCAAGTACTGTGAATCACTTTATTTTTATTGTACATACGTAAATGGCTTGGGGGCCACAGGGCACCCTATCAGGGGCCAGATTTGGCCCGTAAATTGAGCATCCCTGCAGCAAGCCATTTGGTACCTGCTGGCTTCCACATATTTTTTTTTTTACCTTTTTGATGATTTCCTGACTTCCTGATTTTGTTTTTTACCTGTTCATCTCAGAGAAAGTCTATTTTTACTCCCAGTGAAAACGTTTTGAAACCAAAACACACAGTTTATTTTCATGTGATTTTTTCCCTTAAAATAATCATATTTATAAATTAGTTTGATGATATTTGGTGGCAGAGAGGGGCTTCCATAACATATCCCACAACGTCAACAGCATATTTACCACTTTAAACTACCATTAGTGAAGTTTCAACATGTTTGATGAAGTACTTTTACACGTAATAAAAGTTTTACCTCCAGGACGGCGAAGGCAGGAGACTGAGCCGAGGTAGACCTCTGAAACTGGGTCAGCCAGTACCGAGCCTCCCGGGGGTTTCCACCGACTTCATTCAGAAAAGCTTTCACGTCCCGGTAGATCAGGTTCAGGTTGGCCAGCACGTTTCTGTCCGCGGAGACCGACCCGAGCTGCTCCTGCTGGGCCAAAGCCGCGGTCTTTCCTCCCGAGCCGGCCGCGTCACCGCTCATGGTTCTCCGCTGAGGCCCGAACATCTTCCGCTGACGCTGCCCGGAGCTCCGGGTCAGCGCCGTGGGAGCCGGACTCGACAGATACTTCCCCGCCTTCACCATGGCCCGACAGCCGGAGGCTCCGCTGTGCACTTTGGCCATGACGGCTGCTGACGGAGGTCTGGGTCCCGGGGCTGACGGTTGGAGTTAGCCGCAGGAGGTGCCCGTCGGCCGGCTGCTGACAGCTCTCTGTGGGCGTGAGTACAGTTCATTCAGCGCGCTGCTGCGTCGGCACTTCTCCGGTTTCATCAGCCGGGACACCGGCTGGGCTCGGGTAGGGAGGGGGCTCAGCAGGTACCCCCTCTGACGGTCCAGGACTTGTACCATACCTCATGCATGGACGGATCATGAAACAAAGGACTGCCCAACCCCCCACACAGGCGCAAGATGCAAACTTTGTGCCGCTTTTGCATCTCTTTTCGATTCTGTCTGTCGTTTTGTCTCTTTGTGGTCATGTTGTGTCTCTTTGTGGTCATTTTGTGTGTCTTTGTGGTTGCTTAATTTATCCTATTAATTTTGTGACTCTTTGTAGTCATTTTGTGTCTCTTTGTGGTTGTTTTGTATATCCTAGTCATTTTGTGTTTCTTTGTATTTTGTCTCTCCTTGTGTTCATTTTGTGTCTCTTCATGCTTTTGTTTTTTTTCTGTTTTTTTCTGTTTGTCATTGTTGTCATTTTGTGTCTCTTTGTGGCTGTGTTTGTCTCTTTGTGGTTGTTTTGTATATCCTAGTCATTTTGTGTTTTTTTTTCTATTTTGTCTCTCTTTGTAGTCATTTTGTGTCTCCTTGTGTTCATTTTGTGTCTCTTAGTGCTTTTGTTTTTTTTTCTGTTTGTCATTGTAGTCATTCTGTGTCTTCTTGTTATTGTTTTGTGTCTCTTTGTGGTAATTTTATATCACCTTGTGGTCTTTTGTGTGTCTTTGTAATCATTTTGTGTCTCCTTGAGGTTGTTTTATGTGTCTTTGTGGTTGTTTTGTAGCCTGTCTCCGAGTCATTTTGTCCCTCTTTGTAGTCATTTTGTGTCTCCCTCTAGATGTTTTTTGTCTCTTTCTGGTCATTTTGTATGTCTTTGTAGTCATTTTGTGTCTCTTGTAATCATTCTTTGTCTCCTTGTGTTTTTTTGTGTCTCCTTGTCATTGTTTTGTGTATATTTGTGGTCCTTTATGTCTCGTCCTTGTTATGTCTTGATAATTTTTTCAGGGTTTTTATTATTATTATTATTTTTTTTTTGCTGTTGTTGCTGTGTAGTCATTTTGTGTTTCCTTGTGGTTGTTCAACCCTTTTTGTTATTTTTTAAAATTTGTTTCTATTTGTAGTTTTTTGCATCTCTTTGTGGTCATTTTGAGTCCTCTACTTGTGTATGAACCTTTGTTTCCATGTCCACTGTGCTATAAATTTATGTAAACACCCTGAAACATATACATTAACAGACAAGCTCTACCCAGGAAATGATGCTTTACTTTTACATTAAGTATAAAAGAGTTAAAAAGTCAGTAGTATACATGTACGGTATTATGGCTTATTGGGCTAAATGCATCCTAATATCTGGACATTGTTTTTTTTTCATTTAATAACAAGCTATAATCATGTGCAACCACAGTTAAATCTATATGATGTTTGTGTAATAATAACAACACTTTAGTGTTCAGTGTTTAAGCTGTGTGGCCTCTGTCTACCCCTGGAGGAGAGGAAGGGTTAATACAGTGATGGGGACCTGCCGGGAATAAAGTTTATGTAAAAAGTGCTTTTGTAAAAATGTTTCATTAATTTACTTTCATTTGTTATATGACATTTTTAAAGCATTCTGAAATGTATTTGTTAATTAACTTCTTTATTTATTTATGTATTTATGTATGTATTTATTTATAAAAAACATTTACAGATTTGTTATATAGTTGGTGAAGAATTGGTCAGATTTGGAAAAATATATTTTAAGAAATGCAGGTGTGAAGTTCAGTATCAAAGAGGTTATTGATTTTTATGGCATGCTTAAATTTGCTAAATCATGTGTCCTGTGTCTCCACCGGTGTCTCTGCCGGTGTCTCCATCAGTGTCTGCTCCACTCTCATTTTCCGCCTGTGTCTCCACCGGTGTCTCTGCCGGTGTCTCCATCAGTGTCTGCTCCACTCTCATTTTCCGCCTGTGTCTCCACCGGTGTCTCTGTCGGTGTCCGCTCCGCTCTCATTCTCTGCCGGTGTCGTTCTCATTCTCCGCGGGTGTCTCCGCTGGTGTCTGCTCCCCTCTCATTTTCAGCCAGTGTCTCCATCTGTGTCTCTGCCAGTGTCTTCTCCGCTCTCATTCAACACCAGTGTCTCTGCCGATGTCCACTCCGCTCTCATTCTCCGTCGGTATCTCGCCTATAGGGCACCAAAATGTCTAGATCCAGCTCTCCATGTAGCTACTTAAAAAAATGTGGCGTGACAAAGTGGTGAAAAATCAATAAATACAGCGTCCACTAAGATATTGATATTGATTTTTTTGTTGCGCTTTTTTTGAAATGTACAGACTGTCCATCAGTGTCTCACAGCCCCACTTCAAAAACACACAACTGTCCTTTTAATGAGACAGTCTGACTGCAGCTCCATCAGAAGCGGAAGTTGGTCGTAACTCTAAAGTCTCTTTACAGCAGCTGTTCGTCAGCGTGTTCACTCTGATACCTGAGACATGTCTGAGGTCTTCTCACCTGTCGGCTCCTAAACGCTGAGCGCCAGTCTTCTAGCTGCGCATGCGCGAAGCCGCAGTAAAGTTAAACCACAGGAAATGAGAAAATAAATAATTTTTAAAAAGAACAACGTAAAACTGACTAGTTATTTTGTTTTCTTGTTTATTTGATTTTTACTTTCAAGCAAACATCGAGAAAAACAGACGTCTTTTTCAATATTTGGTCCTGTGACGTCTGAATTATTCCGTATTTTCAATAAAGTTGAATAAAAAAAAACGTTAACGACAACTAAAAAAATAACAATATGGCGCCGACAGGGAACAAACGGCCTCGGGCTACAGTGAAACGGTAAACAAAAACATGTTTCTGGAAACATTTTAGGCGACTCAGCATGGCTGGCTAACACGAAAACTCACTACTAATTTATAAATATTATTTGCGTGTTTTTATGTCGATATATAATAACCGTTTTAAAGTTTGCGACGTTTAGCTCACCTGCGTCACTTAACAGTAGCGTGCTAAAGCTAAAGCTAAAGCTAGCTGTAAAAGCTCAACAGGTACCACGTTTGTGTCTCCGGTGGGGACAGGGACATGAGAGGAAATGGACAACTTGGGGAGGCGTTTGTTAAGACAGGCGGGACTCAGGAAAGTTAGTTTTTATTTTCATTTTCAGGAAGGACCAGCCCTCGCGCTAACGCCTGCGCTGAGATGGAGGCTTTGGCTAGCGGTGCTAACATGCTAGTGGATGGCTAACAACAACAACAACAACAACAACAACAACAACAACAACAACTCCTGTTTTCAACCTGAAACAATGAATTAAGAACCACAGAAGACATTTGGTCTCATCTCTCTGGATGTATTTTACACAGGTGAGTCTCAAAATGTTTACCTTTGGGGCCCGCTTTTATATTACACACAGTCAAAACGCGCACAAAATGCACTTTCCAAAATATAGCTTTAAAAGACATTTTACATTATATAATAAAAAAGACACAAAAATGAACTATGTTCAATATATTATGTGCTAACCAGGTAGATTTTGTTCAATATAACAGCCTGGGATATGCAAATGATACGCAGTAAAATTTAATTTTAATTTATTTATTTATATTTTTGTGCAGTGTCAAATATTATATACTTGTTTCTCTCTGCACACAAATGCACTTTTCAAAATCAGGCTTAAAAATTGTGATATTGATATTTTAGTAGGATTTTCTACCATCACTAAGTTTATTTTTTAAAGTAACATGAGCCATAATCATGAATATCAAATATTCATTAACTTTCAGAATTTGAATCCTTTAAATGCCACATTATGATGCCACTATGTTCTTAGATTCAAAATACAATTATTTTCAATATATTATTTGATAAATAGATTTTTTTTTTAATTACCAGAGCCTTGGATGTGTCATGGATTTGCAGCTACTTTGACTTTTATACATTATTATATTTTATAAAAAATATTACACATTAATATTATTCTCTTCTTTCATTGAATATATTTCTTCTTAACCAATATCAGTCTTAATCATAAATATCAAATATTCATTAGTTTACAGAATTTTAACCCTATTAAATGCCAGGTTTTTGTCACATTGCCACTATGCTTTTAAATTTAAAAAGATGTTTTTATTTGAATTATTTTCAATATAACACATGCTAAGTAGATTTTTTTGGATGCTGACAGTCTGGGACATGTCAATGATCGGCAGCAACATTGATTGTGACAGTACACCTAGTGGAAGTAGCATGTCTTTCCTCTATATGCCAAATATGGTAAAACTGATATGGTCAGTTGGAAAATAGAAAAAAAATGTGCACATTTTTTTTACATGTCACAGAATAAATGTCACATTTTTTCTTCCACTGTGTCTTTTAGACTTATTGTAGGTGCTGAGCTGGAAATATCAAGGTTAAAAAAACCAAAGCAGCTCATAAGACAAATAAAATAGTAAAAAACAAAATAATGAAACATTGACTAATTCAAGAGTTTGTCAGAAAAACAGATATAACATTTTTGTATGATAGAAATTGAGTTAATGGTTGGAAAAAAAGATTAAATCTATTTATTTTGTATGGAAAATATTTCATTTCTAAATGTAAAGGGAAAGGAAACCAAAATTACAAGAATACAAAAAATAGTACATTATATCCAAACATTACACAGGCTGCAAGATGGCGAAACTGAGAAAACTGGACATTTATAAAAATTTAAATATTTTTGTGTGGTACCTTTTTTTTCAGTATTTTTATTGAAGTTTCAACTGCACATCAAATCATGTACATCAATGTACAAATATACATCCCCTCATACAGCCCCACAATCACACAGAGTACGAAAATAAAATGAACAATGATGATAACAATAATGATTATAATAATAACAGATTACAAATTAGCCAAAATACATAAATAGTCAGAGAAAGAGAAATAAATAGATAAAATAAAATAAAAAACAAGAAAAAAAATAGAATGGCAACTAATATAACAAACATCAAATTTATAATAATAATAATTTAAAAAAAAGAATAAAATAAAAGGGCAGGATCAGTACTTGGTTTGATACCCCTTATATTTATATATGGACATAGTTGTATATAGTCTATCCTGCATGGTTTCTGTCTTTGTTTTGTCTTTTTTTGTTTTTCTTGTGTCTTATTTGTAATATCTTAAAAAAAAAAAAAAACGCGGCTCATCTTCCAGGCTAAAAGCTTGGCTCAATCCTTCATCTCCCGCTCTGCGAGCCGAACAGATTACTGCCCCCAAAAACCATAATAACACCGAGAGCTGCCAAAGTCAGACTGACAACCAGCTCAATGACTTTACCAGCACTTCAGTCTGTTTATTTCGGAGTAAAAATGTGCCGACTCTCGTGGTCAGTTTATACTCTTTATTCACTTCAGCGTGACGGCCAGAACTATTTATAACTCCTCTTGGTTGTCACTGTTTGATGACATCATATGTCTGTCTCTGTTTCTTCCCTATCTCTGTCTGTCATCAGGCAGGACACAGGGGGGACTACATCTGCCCCAGCTGCCCTCAGGCAAGCACTCACTCACTCACACTCACACACACACACACACACACTCACTCACACACACACACACACACACAGAGAGGGCAGTGCGGAGGTGCACGTACTGTATAATCTTCAGGAAGTGATTAGGGGGTGTGAGATCAAAGGTTTTTGTGCGACGGGAAAACATTCCTCCCTCCGTTCCCCTCAGGGCGCGACGGACCGACAGCTTCCTCAAGTTTAACTCAGACAGATTTTAAGCAATGATCCGAAACCTTTAACGGCATAAAATCAGTATATTTCTTGGGAAAGATTTTTAGATATGTGATTTTTATTTTCTAACTAATTTCAGCTCTTCCTGCATTTTCAGCAGCAGGAACGATTCGTTAGCCCTTTGAAAACTGAGCAAATTGGCTTGATTTTATTGCGGTGAGCAACAGACCATAAAAAATGGCCCAAAAGTTTGCTGGAAAAAAAGTAAAACATTACAGGGAAATTACCTGAAGATAAATTAAAAAGTGAAAAAAAACCATCAGCAAGAAATAATGGAAAGTTCAATTAAATTACCTGAAAAAAGCAGCACAACAATTAGCAAGAAAGTAGTAATTTGTTACAATAAAATTACTTGAAAATATGCACACAAAAAAGCAAGAAATTAGTAAAACATAATCAGGAAAATATCTGCAAATAGGCAAAAAAAGACAGGAAAAGAAAGTGAGCTAAAGAATGTGCTAAAAAATAGATATTCAGGGAAATCTCTTCTTCCAGCACCAGGAACGATTTGTTAACCCCTGAGCAAATTGACTTGATTTTTTTTTTTTTTTTTTTAAGTATGAGAAGAAAGCGATGAGCAGCTTAACAAGAAAAGGCCCCAAAAATTGCAATTACATTACAAAACCAGTTATTTATAAGTTTTTATACTTTTCAACAGAATATTTTTTGTAAAGGTATCAGCTTTTGTCACAATATATATTTAAGTAATTTTGTAGAGTGTGCGTTAACGGAATTAGTGGCACAATAATAATAAGAATAAGAATAATATTAATGACAATAATAATGATAAGACATATAAAGAAATGGACATTATGGTGGTGTTGTTGCTGTGCTCCTCCTCAAAGGGAGCCCATCAGACTAGTTTACAGGTACAGTTAATTCATTGAAACTCTCATTAAATGTGTTCAGTTTTAAAGAGTGATGTAAATTCTCTAACTTGGAAACTGATGCTGATTTCCACCCTGCTCAAATTCTCAAATATGTTTCACTAAAAATGAAACGCATTTCACCTGAACAAGGACTCTTCTGGAGTGTGAGCTCGAGAAAAACATGACAATAACCAGTCATGTTTAATCTTCCCCTCTTCGTTCACTTGAAATGTGAAATATGAGTACAGTTAAATACAGCAGAGGGCAGTAGAGACCAGAGGCTGTGTGTGTGTGTGTGTGTGTGTGTGTGTGTGTGTGTGTGTGTGTGTGTGTGTGTGTGTGTGTGTGTGTTTCTCAGTCATAATGACCACAGTGTGCAGCAGGTTAACTGTCAACACAAACAAACTGAGAATAAGAAATAAATATAATTTGGCTCAGAGAGTAATCAAACAGCTTTTTGTACTTTTGAACCGTCGTGAGCTTCAGGTGGAGTTTCAACCCTCATCATGACGTGATGTTTACCGTACAGTCACTCCTGTCAGGGCAATCTTCACATAATCTTGAAGTGATTTTTATAAACGTGCAGGAATATGATTATTTATTTTCCTGTGCAAAGAATAAAATTACTCTGATTGTGAGCAGAGGACAAATGAAATGTGAAACGTGTGACAGCAGATCAGGTCTCAGCATGGATTGAGATTTACGTGTTTGAGATTTACATGTTTTATATGAGAGTTCATAGTGTTAACCTCCAGTGTCCTCTGAAGGCAGCGCCTCATTTAACTTTCGTCAGATTTATACTCAGGATGGGCAATAAGTCAGATATACTGGATGCATCGCGACTTGTTCCACTGGTGATGAGCTCCACACTGCGACTGTTTAGTCACGTTTTGCGACCACAGAGCGCTGCTGTGATGTGCAGATATTAATATCTGAAGTGGAGAGCTGTTAGTTTATTTCCAGTTGAGGCTGCTACAGACGAGGATCTTCAAATCTTAACCGATTGTTTAAACGTGGGAGACCGTCTACATAATGACAGATTTAAACGATTTTTAATGTTATGATCGTCTGAACACACACACTAGACGATTCGGCCAGATCTTGAAACCACACACTCGCCGTTTGTAGTTAAGATGGCGATCCCATGGCGAAGAAGGCGAAGTGAGCGTGGATTATACATTTATTACAGTTTATATTATACATTGTACATTTGGCATTGTGATTTGGGAGACAGACGTCCTGTTGTTGCCCGCCGTGTTTTTGAGCTGTACGTGTGCGCAGTATCCGTTTGGTGACGCTTCCCAGTCTCCTCTCTCTAATTGGCTGTTGCGGGTTGCCGGAGCCTACAATCGTAAATATCAAACGTGTTTGATATTGAGATCGGAGAGGCTCTGACATATCCCAGACTGTCAGCAGCAAAAAATAATCTACTTAGTATTTAGTATATTGAAAATGATTCATTTTTGTGTTTTTTTCTTTTTCATTTTAAAACATAGCGGCATCATGATAAAAACCTGCATTTAAAGGAATAAAATTTTTGAAAATGAATGAATATTTGATATTTATGATTAGGACTGATGATCACTGGAGGCCAGTGAGTCAGCAGAATGATCTCAGAGTAGCTGCACGCCATATTGACACAGAGTGGACACTGCGCTGCTGTTTTACTTCAAAGTCCTGGTTTCAGACCTCACTGTTGCGACAAGGCGGCACCGATTTAAAAGAAATAAATCTAAAAGTTAAGTTCATAAAGTAAATTTCGTCTCATTCATTTGATTCGCAATCAAGACACTGAGAAGAACTGCTTTACCTTGTTAATATGTTTTTAAAATAAAAGCAAAATAATAGAATTTTAAGTGTTCGATAAAACATGCGATTCATCACAACAGTCTATGGAAATTCAGGGACTGATCAGAATTTAAAAAACAGTCGTTTGACAGCCGTAGTTTCAACTCAAGCTTTCGTAGGATAGAACTTCTTAAAGGAGAAGTTCACCAGATCACTGAAAAGAATAAAAAATAAACTGAAAGTAAACATTTTAAACAATAAAAACTAAACTCAAACTAGAAAACAAAAAAACTAAAAAAAACTGAATTGAAAACAACAAAAAACAACTCATGAAAAATGTGTTGTGAGTGTGATTTTTTTCTTGTCCTTCTTGAAACCCGTCTGTTCTCCGCTCTGCCCACCTGTGTCCTACCTGTCTGTCCATCTGTCTGTCCGTCCATGCGCCTGTCTGTGTGGGTGGTCATTAAATCACAGACTGTATGTGGTCCTCTGTGGTTCTGAGGGCGAGAGGGCAGATTGAATTAGAGCTTCGGAGCATCTCTGATTACACAGGCAGCAGTGTGTGTGTGTACAAATCCATCAACACGGGGTGTTAAAGTGATATTTCTCTTTTTTCAAACACACGATAAGACTCCGCTGGGCTGTAAACACGGGAGATTTGTTGGTGCATGACATATGGTTTCAATGCTGGAGTCTTTTTTTAATCCAGTTTTACTTGAAAACAAGGTGAAATGTGTTTGCAGCAACGTGCCTGTAGTTCACCCACAACACAATCACACAGTGAGCATATTTATGTTATTTATACGCAGGGCATCTGGAGAAATATAACAGCTGGGAAAATAATAAAGAAAAGTTTTAAATAAAAATAAATAAGATGTAGTGATAGTAATATGATGCAGAGAGATGGGTTTTTAACTTGCATTAGAAGTTTGGCAATGATTGCTGAAATTACATACTTCATTGTGAAACGAGAAGAGGAAGCAATTTTATTTTAGCCAAAAACAGACGTGAGTACAATACCTTTTTATTGCAATGTCACTGTAACACAAGAGTTATGAGGCTTTATAATACCTGGTATTTTAAAGGATAAATTTGCCCAAATTATATGTGAGTGGTCTTGAGAACTGAGATTTCTACTTACTTATAAAATTGAATTTGTGGTTCTCACCACATTGACAAGTTACTTTTAAAATGATTTTGCTTTAACTGATATTGGTCTATCAGCAAATCCCACTAAAATTACCAAAACCAACCCTGACTGTATTCTACTGACAGTATTGTGTGTCCATCACAGTCTGATATGTCTCCATCCTCTAGACCAGTGATCCCCAACCTTCTCCTTAAAGGAGCCCTTTCCTATAGCTGAGTAAACTGCTGAACCCAAATAAGTGACATATTATATGTATATTTCATATTATAATTCATACGTAACAATAACTGCACAGAGCAAGTGAAAAACTGAACAATCAGCCTGAAAACTGATGCAATAACTGCAGCAAGTTTGTGTAAAATGAGAAAACTGGATACATTTTCAGCCTTTTTTTTCCCTTTGAATATTATGTTATTGTTGACTTTTTCTTATAGTTTTACAAAACATTGCATACAATTTACTGTTTGTATTATACCAATATTTTTAAACAACTATACATATTTAACCCTTTTAAAAGCGTACCAATTTGGCTTGATTTATTACAAAAACACGTGAAGAGGATGACGAAGACCACAATAAGAAATGATCCGAAAATAAGCATAAATTATTAAAACGTTACAAGAAAATTGTCTGAAAATAACCACACACTGTAACTCTATGATTACAAAAATATTAAAATAATTTTCTGGATTTTTTTAATATATGTACAAATAATAATAATAAACTTTTTTTGTGTAGCACCTTTCATACAAGAAATGCATCTCAATGTGCTTCACAACAAAGAAATTACATGCACCAAGTGCTTCACATGAGAAGACATAGAAGACAAAAAGACATAATAAAACCTGCATGTAAAAATAAGATAAGTTCAGAATAGAATACACAGAATGCATCCTTACTTGAATAAAAACGCACATAATACTCATAAAGTAAGACAAATATAAAGATAAAAATAGAATGCATAAAAGAAGATGGAAAATAAATGAGAAATAATATGTGTGAATATATAAACGTATATGTGCCAGCATCCATGCACACGACCCTCTCCTGCTGGCACAAACTAGAGGGTTAAAAATCAACTTCACTGCAGAAACTCTCAAAGAGCAGAAGTGACAGTGTATAAAATGAAGCATTTTTCACTAAACAAAATGAGAGGCTGCTTTGAAGCCTGGCAGACAGCTTGTGGGCACATGCCCCCCCCCAGCAGTGTAGACACCCACAATCCCCTGCAGTGCCACCCTGCCACCCGGGTGCCACACAGAGACTTGAAACGGTAAATTAGAGTCAGTCAGGACGGCGGATTTGGATGCAGAGTGCGGGTGGGCTCATTGGTGTGGTTGGATGTGTTGGCGAGTTGTGGTTATGTGTGGGTATAAAGCATTTATTTTGGTGATAGCTGTGTGTGTGTGTGTGTGTGTGTGTGTGTGTGTGTGTGTGTGTGTGTGTGTGTGTGTGTGTGTGTGTGTGTGTGTTGAAAGCAGGTCTGTATGTCAGACCATGTGATCTCCTGATTAAAAATGTCGCAGCACAGCAGATTGTGAAGTAAACAGGCTATCAGATCCACTCACAGTATATTTTACTGCAGAGTAAACAAACACCCAAATCTACACACTCTGGTTTACGTGTCGCACTTGACTGAAATACAGAGAAAATATGCTTCGTAATTTCACCTTTTCATATCTGTTGTGGCCTTCTTTTCAACCTTTTGTTACATTCTCGTAGTGCAAAAATATCCCCTCAGATTACATATCTCAAATTATAAAACCTCCCCTTGTTTTCTGTCCTCTTGCTTTGTTAATTGAAATATTAAACACTAAAACACGACTCGTGGGCCGAGGTTTGGCTTCAGACTGGGGGCACAATGAGGTAACATAAGGCCCGTCTCCCCTGCAGGAACGCAGGGGTAGTTAAACGGGGTCTCGCCTGTTGCTGCGTGTCCCCACCACAGGGAACGCCCCTGTAGGACAATTTTCGAGAACTTCTTTTTGAATTACCGACTTGACGTCAAAAATGCTTAATCATGGCGCCCCAAAATCAGTGTTTTGTCAATGGTAAGAGACTTTTTTTATTAATTCGTGTCCAAATATTGCACACTCTACCAAATGATGGACACATCAGTCAAAAAGGTCCAATACTCACAGTCCATTAAAGACTATCAAAATGTTTTTGAAATCAAATTTGATTTTTTTTCTTTGAAATTTGAAATAATTCTAGATCCTAGACATCGTTTTCAAAAGTAATGTTACACAGAAAATAAGGTAAAAGTAGAAAATTGTACACTTCTCAGCACCGCAGTAATGACGACTTGTTTACTTCCGGTACTTTCCCGGATTTGTGTATAGGTACGCTGAAGTGACGAACGATAAGCTGACCTCGGAATAGCGCCACCTTCTGGCCACTTTTGCTTTGACGAGTCTAAATCGAATAGTGTTTCCATCGTTGAAGCCTGGACTTCACCGTTTGTCCGTGTTTTCTTCAGTGTATTTGTTTATTTTATGTTAGGACCTGTATTTGTGTTTTGACATGACAGTTGTCCACACGGCTAAGTTTTTTTATTTTTTTGGTATTTCTCATTTATAGGACAGATTAAGTGTGAAAGGGGAGAGAGAGTAGATGACGTGCAGCTAAGAGCCACAAGTTGGAGTCGAACTTGCGACGGCTGCGGCGAGGACACCGCCTCTGTGTAACAGGTGAGCTACAGGGATAATACACACTTACGTTACTCAGCGCTCTGACATGGAAGCCTCTCAAAACGGCATTCTCAAATCTGCAATCGCTCCTCGTTCTTACCATGTGGACTCACCAAAAAGGGGGCCTCGTAGAACGATGAAAAGTTTCTCCGGTCCGAAAAATCCTAATATACGTAAAAAAAACAAAAAAAAAAAACACCTTTTCTGCACAGAACTGGCAGGCGTGTGTTGCAGTACTTCGCCTTATTTTTATTTTCTTGCAAAATGTTTGAAAATTGTGTATTTAATCTGTGCATGAAAAACCACGGCAGATCTCTCAAAATTAAAAAAACTTAGTTGTAAAAGAACATATTCAGATTTAGTCTTTTTAAAGTCTTTTCAAAGTCTTCTCGTGTTTGGTAGACTTTAGACAGCGCAAAAAATCAGAATCAACATCAAAATCAGCATTTTTCAGTAGTATTGATATGTCCAATTTAATTTTTTTCATTGAAGTTAACCCTTTAAGACCTGAGCAATTTGGTTTGATTTCTCAGAAAAACATGAAGTGAAGGCATTGAGCAACTTGACATGGCCTGAAAGAAAGAAAAAACAACAACAACAAAAAACAACTGACCCCCCCCAACAGAGCTGAAAATTAGGCTATTTTTTTATTATTATTTTAATATATTTTTTTATATTCAATTACATTTTCACAAATATAGTTTTATGGTAATTGTTTCTATTATAAGTTAATTCCCCCTTTTTTTAAAATGTAATAATATTTTTCAGGCCTTTTGTCACCTTTTACTAATTTATTGCAATTTGGAAAGTTTTTATGACCTTTGCTGACGATCATATGAAGTAACTTATCAAGTTTCCTCAAACCTTTGCAGAAATCATAACAAAATTACAAAAAGGCTGCTGGAACATTATTCACAGAAAATTAATTAGATATTATCAGACATCTTCTTTAATATTTTATTTGTCAGAAATAATGCACATCTTTTTTTCCTTTTTTTTTTTAATACGTTAAGATACAAAGCAAAACACTGTGAGACTTCCTCGCACAGAGGTTGAATGACAGGTGATGTCTGGCACCTGAAGCGCAGAAACACCACAGAAGTGTCGGCTTATCACAGAAAAATGCAGCCAGAAGACAAAAAGACATGCAGCCTGTGGAGCTCCACTTTCCACTCACTTAGTGCTGTATGTCTGCTGGTAGGAGCAGTGATTACTACCAAAGAAATCGGTGCCCATTTAATTCTCCTCACGACTTAACTTTGGATCCCTGCACGGCCATTAGAAAACACCTTTCACACACACACACACACACACACACACACACACACACACACGCCATAAGCAGGCTCCGAAAACGCCCTCCTTGTATTTCGTCCAAGTGCTTCTCTTTTTTTCTTTCTTACACTCAGAACACCCGTCTCTTTTGTTTTTGCCTAAACTCTGGTGAAATTCCAACACGAGGCGAACGGGGCAGGAGAAGGGACGAAGGAAAAACATGTTGGAATTTTCTTCTCCTCTCAGATCTTCAGGGTTTCTCAGCAGCAATTACACAGAAGTGTTACCAGATGCTTCTCGCCATTGTCGGACCAAAAACCACGTATCTGCACAAACTCAGTCTGTCTTAAGCATTGGGAAAAGGAAATGCTTTTTTTTTTCTTTTTTTTTAAATTTACGCCAATGCATTTCAAAATTTCATTTTGGAGAAAATACCTCGGGGGTGATGAGGCTCATCCTGCGCACGAACCGGCAGCAAAACAATCGGAGAAAAAAAAAACAACAAAGAAATTGCAGTTACATGGTTGTTTCCCGACAGCAGCGGTTGGTTTCTGCAATCTTATCTTATCCTTGAGCCTTGACTCCTCACTCCCTCCAATTAGTTTAAGAAAAACACACTTACACGCACACACACACACACACACACACACACACACACACACACACACACACAGATGTCTTCACGTACAGTTCTTAACACACATGCATGCATGGACTAGTTGTATATTTTATTTTCATCTCAAGTGTGCTCACATGCTTTAATGTACAGCAGAAATATCTGCACTCATATCCGCATTCTTGCATAAATCCACATTATTAATGTCGCTATGAACAATTAATAACTCATAATTTACCACAAACGCAGCTTTAAAATCACTGAGTGGTAACTGTTATTCTCTCAGAATATCGTGTCTTTAAAAGTACAAAAATGTTTTAGGCCGTTCATGTAAACCAGCAGCACAAGCGGTACTTCAGCAGAAGTGTCATGCAAATCTTTTTTTTTTTTAAATTTGAAAATACTCTAGATACTGGTATCTGCATGCCAGTTTTTACACGCTACCTTGAAGCTTTCAACACACACAGAGAAGTTTAAAATTTCAACAGGCTTGTCGTGTGTGTGTGTGTCTGTGTGGAGTCATACATGTAATTAATTACATCCACACCTGAACTCCAGTACATCCCAGCAGGGAGAGCCAGCATTTCCAGCAGAAATATTATTAAGAAATACATGAAAAAATTAATCAGATGCAACAAAGAGGTGTGGCAATAATAATAAAAACAACGCTTTTACCGGAGTGCTGTCCTACTCTGACTGCTTTGATTTCCATTTTGAGGATTTAGCACCCAGCCTCAATAAGTTATGTACTAATATAATAATATTGTGAGTGAGCAGGTTGTGTTTAATTTTCATTATTCTTTTTTGGAAAAATCTCCAAACATTATAAAATATCAAGTTCATTTTTTATAGATATCTACAAACAAGAAGATGTTTAAAATTAAACAGATGGAACATGCAGGATAATCATCTTCTTCTGAAATATATGATGAATAGCTGTAATGGACAATACAAAAATATGATGAGCAAAGTGTAGGAAATACAAGGAAAACAGGAGAAAACTGTTAACAAAAAACATCTGCATCAACTTTACTTTTCTTTTTTTTGTTTTCTTTCTTTCTTTTTTGATTTTTTTTCAGTGGCAGATATTTTTTTTAAAAAGAATTTGTATTGCAAACTGAAAAACTGTTTGAAAATGGAATAGACAAAAAACAAGGTATAAAAAAAAAGAATTTTAACAGCCAGAGTTGAGACAAAAGCAGAGCCAATGGCTGATCTCTTCTACGGGTAATTAAGCCAGAATCCACCAATCACAGGGCTCGCTCAGCCCAGCAGGTCGGCCCCGCCCACAGAGCGAGCCTAATGGAGGAGACGGAGATAATGACAAAATAATGACAAATCCGATATTTCTGACACCGCTCGCCTTCTGACTGGCTTAACCTCCGGGTGCGTCGACTTTCACGTAGCGGCGAGCTGGGGGCCGTTTGTAAAAGGGGAAACTGAATACCTCATGTGGGCACACGGAGGGATTATGGGTATTTTCGGTTATGTGGGTAGGCTCAATTTTCTAACACGGTCGCTTTGGGGTTTTGATTCAGAGCAGAAACACGTTTGATATGCACACACACACACACACACACACACACACACACACACACACACACACACACACACACACACTGTGCTCTCAGTTTCTCCCAGAGTCTCCAGGGAGAGGGTAATTGCTGCGGAAGCTGAGCTACTGAGCGCCAGCCGTCTGTTTGGTTGATAGGGATCAGCGGGCGAAGAAGTGTGGAGTCTAAAGCACGACGATCTCAACTTTAGAGCAAAACACACAGCAGCTTTTCACCGTCACTTTCTCTTTTTTTACCTGTATGATCTCCGCTGGCTGACAGATTCAGAATCCACGATGGTGCTGAGATACAGGACATGTTAACCCTTAAGCTTTAATATCACACACTGCACTTTTCAGAATCAAGCTTTAAAAAATACTCTGCATCAATATGATTTTCTGCTTTCATTGAGGTAATTTGTTAACCAACATCAGTCGTGATCATAAATATTAAATGTTCATTCAGTGGTTTGTCGTGTAGCAGCAGGAGCGGTCAGGTGGTCGGACAGGTTGGAGCCACCAGTTTTTCCAGATGATCTGAACCACTGACGTCTGCGTTAGTCATGATCACTCATTGAATATCGAGGAATGTGCGCACTGACGGTTTGTTCACGACCTGTCAGACCGTCTACGTGCTGGACTCTTTGGCCAAATTTCATCTGAGCAAATCATGTTATGATTAACGTTTCCTCTAACCCTTTAGAGCCCGCTTTACTATTACACACTCGAATCGCTCTGTGCACAAAATGTGCTTTTCAGGATCAGGTGATTTCATACATTAATATTATTTAGTACTTTCACTGAGTTTATTTTTTAACCAACATCAGTCCTAATCAGAAATAACAAATATTCATTAATTTTTTAGAATTTTAACCCTTTTCAATGCCACAAACAAAATATTAACTACTTTCAGCTGATTGATTATCAGCCTGGGATATGTCAGTGATCAGCAGCAACATTGATTTTTATACAGGATTATTTTTTGTGCAGTCAAATACTCACATTCAAAATCAGACTATAAAAATATTTTACATCAATATTATTTTATACTTTCATTGAGTTTGTTTTAACCAACATCAGTCCTAATCATAAATATCAAATATTCATGAATTGTTTTGGGATTTTAACCCTCTAAATTCCAGGTTTTTGTCATGATGCCACTGTGATTTTAGATGAAAATTAGTTTATTTTCAATATACTACATGTTGAGTAGATTTTTGTTTGTTTGTTTTTGTTTGTTTTTAGCTGCTGACAGTCTGGGATCTGTCAGTGATCAGCAGCTACATTGACTGTGACAGGTCACCGAGTGGAAATAGCATGTATTTCCTCCATATGCCAAATATGGTCAAAATGACCTCATCAGGTGGAAAATAGTCAAAATGACAAAACATGACTAACACAAGTCCTGTTTTTCTGCTCTGATGGCTGTGGGATCAAAAATGTCAGTTTGAATGGGTTTCAATGGAGCATTTTTTCACCTGAACAGTCTGAATGTAACTATTTAGTTTCCACAGTGTATTTTAGACTTATTGTAGGAGCTGAGCTGCAAATTCACTGATTACACTCAAATACACCAACATTTACGACATATGCATGAACATACACACAATTATCACAACATGAAGAATGAAAAGTGTTAAAAATGCACCAAACAGTCCCTAAAGGGTTAAAGGTGTGCTCCGGCTGTGTGAAGAAGTGGACGTTGTTTCAAAGTCATATTCGGCTTCCTCTTCACACAGTTTCAGTCTATTAATGAGATACGAGAGTCTGACTTTCTTTCCACATCTTTGCTTTGTGATTGAACTCTCTGTTGATTCATTTCTAGAGCCGAGCGCGACTTCTGAAGCTCTGAGAGTCACCACAAATGCGCTGAGCACCAGTGGAGCGAAGAGAGTGAAACACAGAAACAAGAAGCCAAAGGTAGGAAAGATCCCTCAAAGACAGTCAGACAGAGAGACAACAGAGAGAGACGCATGAAACAAGCGGACGACTAAAGTGAAACTGGGGATTTATTCATGCAACTAGTTGTGGTATTGTAGGGAGTTTTGTGTGACGGTGTGGGTGTTCACTGGGTGTTTTCCGTTGTTTAGGTTGTTTGATTAATGCAGTTAAGCAAAAAAAAACATTAATGCATAAAAACCAACACAATGAGCGTGTGCTCTTAGTCGCCCATCATCTGAACACTGAAGTTTGATCAGTCAGTAACATCCGCCGCCGCATCACGACAGAGCCGAGCAGAAGAACACCGCCGTCGTCTTTTCCTAAACCCTCATGAACCCTCCTTCACATCTTTTGACCTTGTGACGTTTTCTGGAGAGGTTAAGGACAAGTGGATAGGAAAGGAGATGCGGACTTTTGGACCGCAGCCGTGGTGTCCGCTGTTTCTTATTTAGCTCCGTGATCAAACTCCGCCGACTGTTTTGCAATATTTAATTAATATGAGTTTTCACTGGGACGTTAAACGCTCAATAAAACACATATTTGTAGCGTCCATGTCGTTTCCACTTTTAAGATTTAAAGCTCATAAACACGCCGAAGTGGGAAGAACGACTTTCTGAGTCTGGAAATGTGAACTTTGGAGGAGCACGTGAACGCAGCATGACACGCTGGAGTTCTCCTCTTTCATGGTGTCAGACTCGGTCACACTGGAGGACGTTTGTCTTTTTCTCCACACGACCTCGCTGTAACACGCTGTAACACGCTGTCATCGTCAGCGCAGCATCTGGGTGGTTTGAGAGGGCGCGGCGTAAACATCGTTTCAGAGAGATTTCAGTTTGATTCCCTCCACGCCGGGACGCCGGCTGCACGAGGGTGGACAGCATGTTTTGAGTTTTGGAGGCAAATTGAAGAGAGGGTTCGCTGAAGCCGCACTAACAACAGAGCAACTTACAGACACTAACATTTATGCAGAGAAACCACACACACACACACACACACACACACACACACACACACACACACACACACACACACACACACGATGCACATGTTAAAGGAAACAGCTCCACACATCCACCAGAAGATATGAAGCTGTTTCCAACACAGGAAAGGAAAGATGCCAACATTTAGGCAGCAGAGAATTAATGCAGACACACACACACACACACACACACACACACACACACACACACACACACACACACACACACACAGATGGCGGCGGCGGCGGGGCAGACCCCCTAGTCTGTCCACATATGGCTGCAATTGACCGGTAGGGTGGGTGGATAAATGGCAGCCGACCAACCGGTGCTATAATTATCTGACCAGCCTCTTTATGGAGCCTTAAATAGCAGACTTGTTTGCACTAAAAATAAACTGTCATTTCAGCCTGCTGACATTTGACCCCTGACCCCTGACACCCGACCCCGGGGCAGAGAGGACAAAGGTCGGCCATCTTGGACTTGGTGCTATAAATAGCACCCTTGAACCTGAGTCAGAAAAGCCCAAAATGAGCATCTGCCATTTCAAACAAGTTTCCCTTCCTCTCAAAAATCAACTGAAGACACAATATTAACCCCTGAGGGACTGTTTGTCGCATTTTACACACATTTCACCCTTCATTTTTTGATAACTGTGTGTGTGTTGATGCATATGTGATAAATGTAGTCCAGATTGTGTATTTGAGTGTAATCAGTGAATTTGCAGCTCAGCTCCTACAATAAGTCTAAAATACACTGTGGAAACTAAATAGTTACATTCAGACTGTTCAGGTCCAAAAATGCTCCATTGAAACCCATTCAAACTGACATTTTTGATCCCACAGCCATCAGAGCAGAAAAACAGGACTTGTATTATTTCTGGGTGTCATTCTGGGCTTTTGACTCTGAATTTGTCATTTTGACTATTTTCCACCTGATGAGGTCATTTTTTTAAAATCGACAAACACTAAAATCGAAAATTGAATAGATTTAATTAAATTTAAAAAAAAAATTCTATAAATTTTTTTTTCTAGCAAAAACAAAAGGGTACATTTTTTCTTTAAAATGGACAAAAGTCAAAACTATACCAAGAAATTTTGCAAAACTTAATGCTCTCCTCCTCTAAAAAAAAGTCACATTTTCATATTTTTTTTCCCATCTAAAATATAGTGGCATCATGAAAAAAAACCTGGCATTTAAAGGCTTACAATTCTGAAAAATTAATGAATATTTGATATTTATGATTAGGACAGACGGTTAAAAAATTAACTCAAACAAGGTGTAAAATTATATTTATGTGCAGTATTTTTGAAGCTTGATTCGAAAAGTGTGTAATATTAAAGCCTTAAGGTTTTAAACAAAACCATTTATGTGCTCCGAGCAGATCATTTAAAGGAAGGCGCAGCGGACACAGCAAAACTCAGTTTATTGAAATGATCGTTGAAAACCTTCTGAACACCAGATCACCACCTGTTCACCCTCCTTTCTTACACACACACACACACACACACACACACACACACACACACAGAAAAGAGTCGGTGACCCTGACCTGTGATGATGATGATAGCCTGTGGCATTCACCTGCAGCTCCACTCCAGACACACACACACACACACACACACACACACACACACACACACACACAAACAGCACAGACCCTGCTGACCTCTGACCTCTGCAACAACACACAGGGCCAGATGTGGGGGCAAAACTCTCTCTCTCTCTCTCTCTCTCACACACACACACACACACACACACACACACACACACACACACACACACACAGAAACTGAATGCATTGGATGACGCGTTGTTGTTCAGACGTTGTAAAGTCTCGAGGAGCCGCACGGCAGAGCGGTGAAATCATGAGTCCTAAAACGCGGAAGTCTTTCAGCGTTTTTGCACTTCTGGTTCCCTCGTCTCAGAGTCTCTGGGTTTTTTAAATTGTTTTGGGTAAAATGCCTTAAATAAGGTCTGTGGTTAACGCAGGCTAAAGATATTTAGATGTTTTGTTCTGCAGCATGAAATCCGTCCGTTTAAACACAATTTTTGAACTTTTAAGGTTTTCCGCGTCTTAAAAAAGGCGGCTAACAAGCATGACGTAGCCATGATCATTAGATCAGGTCACGCTAACAGGAGAGAGTTTCGCAGAAAATGATGCGCTAAATCTAATCAGACTCGTGTTCGTGAGCTTATTTTTGACGCTAATCGAAAATCCCAGAAGGTTGCGATGCTAACTTCCTGGTTGGCCTAAAAAATACGTCATCTCTTCACCGCTCATCAAATGTTTAATCAACACTGAGACTTTCAGCATCGTCATAGTTAGTTTAATTAAGTCAAGTGAAAATTTAAATAAAAAAGGAATAAATAAGAATAGCTCCCTGAAGATGTACAAAGTAAAAGTTCCTCCCATGCTGGCACTTTTTAATTAATTGATTTTATCAATAAAACGCTGATACAGATAATCTGCAAAATGCCAAATATCAGCCCCAAAATTCGTCCAGGCCGATAATCTGTCGATGCCTTCTTCTTTGGCTGTGATTCGCTGGTAAAATTTCACCAAAGATGACATTCCCAAATGTTTTATTCGCAGTGAATGAAAGTTAACGGGAGGCGAATGTTTTTTTTCTGCTCGTGTGATCGTTTTTTTGTGGTCACTATCGAAAGGAGAACGATTGGTAAATTATGATAAGATATTAGCGCTTTTCTAAACCAGAGTCACAAAGTGCATCACAATACCTATTAATAGTACTATAATAGTACTATTAATAGTAATTAAGATGCATATACTGTACAAACACACAGACGAAACACAAACTGAAAACTTTCGGACTCAGCTCCGCCTCCACCACAGCGCTCCAGTTTAGCTCCAACATCACCGCTGGGATTATCCTGTAAACGTATAGATATGATATCCAGACTGGTTTCATTTGTCCAAACCTGAACTTTTCAGTCCAAACAGACATCAAATGTGAGTCCAGCATGTGACGCAGAAATGTTGCATGTTTCCAGCTCTGAAAAAACTATCCTGTACGTGGGGAGTTTTGGCCGGTTTTTACTGGCACGTCCTCTGTGTAGTAATCGAAACACCCGTTTTTTTTACGGATTCGTTCCTCACGTTGATATGTTTGGCATGTGCCTGATCTGTTTGATTGTCTTTGGGGGGAGCTGCAGCGCGGACTGTAACGCGGCGCAGACACCGGAGAAGGCGGCGCGGGCTCAAGTGCTCCTTCAGCAGCGTCACATTTGATCACATATGACATGGAAATTGCTCTTTACAAAATCGCCGCCCGGGCAAAGAGTTCATTACAGTACCGCAGCTCTGTTAAGGTTAAATATTTCTCTTCTGCCTTCTTTGCTCCTCTTCACAAACCCATCTCCCGTATCCCAAAACCACACACACACACACACACACACACACACGTTCAGCAGAGTGAGCCCATTAATGTGGAACTAACGCACCGTCACACCTTTTAATTTACACGAAACCACTCCTTTTTCACAGTTTTTGTTTGCATATGAAGGTTGAACGTTTGTATTTTCACCACAGAGGAAAAAGTCCACTTACTGGCTTTTTTCCGGAGCTTTCAAACACATAAAGCGACGTTCGCGGCACCCTGAAGCTGCAACTTTATCGAATGTTACAACTGCAGATGGACAAAAGAGACAGCTCATTGTCGGTCGTTATATTTTTATTATTAGTATTTGGGATTTAGGAGAAAACAAATCTTATGCAAAGAGTGCATAAAAGACTTGTCTGCGTCGTAAAGTTACAAAACTAACTTGTTAAAACACCTAAAAAAGAACCAACACCATAATCTGCAGTGTAATAAATGCACAAAGGCCAAGAAGAATAAATGAACATAACAAAGTGTTTTTGTGCTGAACACATTCAACCAGTGGACACAAAAAGTTTCAGCGTATCCGTGGCATGGTAACGTAAACGTATTCTTCATAAAAGCATTAGCATAAAAAAACAGAATAAAACAACCAAACTAAAAACAATTAAAGCAGCCCAGATGTGTTTGTTTTTATTGTTTTATTTGCTGAAAAGTGTTTCCATTGCATCTTTGCCAAATAATGCTTTCTCAAATCGCCTGAAACACCACCTCTTGCCAGCATAAAAACTTTTGGTGATAAACAGAGAGTTGTTTTTTAACTGACATGTTTCCATTAGGCAGATTTTATATTAATTTGCATAATTTGGGGTTGAATGGAAACCCGGCTGCTGTCGGGTGTCTTTGTCTTTGTTTTTCTGAAGTAATGTTGCGTAATATTTGATATCTGATAGAAAATGTTAAGAACTACATTTTAGGTTATGTATTCAGTACTTTGTAGTGTTATATGTTTTTAACATTAACCTTCCAAAATTTAGCCCAAAGCACCACGTCCCTCAGTGCAGCTCCACATGGCCGCTAACATGCCAGACTATTTTTTACAGTTTCAGTTGTAACACTGATGAATAAAATAAGCAGATACACAAACAAAAAGCTGCCTCTCTTTAACTTCCCATATTTCCGACCCCTCACGTTCACACTTCTTCCTCTTCCTCCTCTTCCTCCTTTTCCAAAACGCTCTCTGACACCTGCAGCCGCGCTCAGACATCTAACGCTCCCATCTGACTTCATTTCGGGGTCACCTCCAGAGTCCAACTCCCTGCAGCGAGCAGACAGTCGGGAGGCCCAGAGTCCAGGGACACAAGTCTGACACACTAAAGGACAGATGTCCACACGCACACACACTGACACACACACACACACACACACACACACACACACACACACACACACAGAGGGAGGAAGCAGAGAAACTAAAGGAAGCTATGGTGACAAACCATTTCCCCTGTTCAGCAATTACCAACCATTCAACTCTGCACTGAGGCTCATTACATCCAGGCCTGGAATGACATTTGGAAACGGTTGAAGGGGCCCTCTCTCCTCCTCCTTTCTCCTCCTCTCCGCTCCTCTCTCCTCTCCCCTCTTCTCCTCTCCTCTCCTCTCCTCTCCTCCTCTTCCCTCCTCCTCTCTCTTCTCTCCTCCTATCCCTTCCTCTCCTCCTCTCCTCCTCTCTCTTCTCTCCTCCTCTCCCTTCCTCTCTCCTCTCCTCCTCTCACTTCCTCTCCTCTCCTCCCTTCCTCTCCTCCTCTCCTCCTCTCTCTCTCTCCTCTCCTCCTCTCACTTCCTCTCCTCCTCTCCCTTCCTCTCTCCTCTCTCCTCTCCTCCTCTCACTTCCTCTCCTCTCCTCCCTTCCTTTCCTCCTCTCTCCTCTCTTCTCTCCTCCTCTCCTCCTCTCTCCTCACCTCGCCTACTTTATAATTATAAATAAAAACACAGATATAAAACAGGATATCAAATGAACCCCAATTTGCTTTTCTTTTCCTCTTCAAGAAAGTTCATTCTAACTTTGCCTTTTTGGACGTTTTTTGTGTAAAAACTAAACTGTAAAACAGGTCTCTGTGTAATCGTTCAGGTAAATTAACATTACATTTAAACACAAAGGAAGATTAGCTATAAACTGGTTTACTCTTTCTCCCTAAAGACAAAAAATCAAACCTAATGCTTTATTGCTCGTTATATGATGTTAAAGAGATTTTAGTAAAATGTCCTTTAGGAGGGAAACCGTTCTTTCACAGATTTTCTTTTGTTGATTTTGCGACATTTTTTTTATTTGCAGTTTAATATAATGTAGAAAGAGTTCTGTATTTTTGCTGTTTTTTAAGTCCGTGAAATCTTGCATTTTAATGACACAATAAATAACAATTAACTCAAAATCTGTGCAGAAACCAGAAATGTGTGTCCTGTACATCTCAACATAGATGCTGATTTTTTAAAAAAAAAAAGTACAAAAATTAAAAAAAATACATATTTTTAAAAGGACTGAAAAACATTATCTGCACAAAGTTATTCTTCATTATAACATATGAAAAAATAAAGAATTCCAAATATGCAATCCAGTAAACTTAGGAAATAAACATCGTTTACGCTGCACGTTTCCCTCAGACACTCGACAGCACTGAGAGACGGCAGCTTCCTGTCGTCTGTCTCGGTAGACACAGGAGACACGTTACTGCACGGTGCTGCTGTTTAATCTTCGAAAACTCTTAAAATATCTAAAAATCTAAATAAAACAAAGTCTGTGTCGACTCTGTTGATATTCATTTATTTGTTTATGTTTGACTTGATGGAAAGAAAATGTCAGCGGGTGTTTCACCTCATCCAGCAAGAAATTAATCTGGTTTTAAGCTGCGTTGGAAAAAGATTCTTTACTTAAATAAAAGTACAAATAATTCAAAATCCCACTTAAGCAAAAATATATACGTTTTATCAACAAATTGTGCTCACAGCCTCAACAGTAAAAGTTCTGCGAGAGGTAACTAATGTGAGAGGAAAGAAGAAAAAACAAAGTTATGCAACACAGATTTATATTTTTGGGACTTTTCTCGAATGTATGTTTATGATATAAATTCAACCGTTTTAAAGTGATTTAAATTAAAGCATCTGAGAAGATGATGATATCATCAACTTGCTTATTTTCAAAACCCAGAAATAAGAAATAAGATTTAAAAAAAATGGCAAATCCATTGAATTGAGAAGCTGATTTTTTAAACGTAAATGTTCATTTTAATTACAGAGCTTAAGTAAATGTTTTTTGTGTTTTTTTGTTTTTGGGGGGTTTTTTTTGCACCGCTGGTTTTGAGAAAAAAGCATTCCAAACACGACGGTGTTTGTGTTGCTGCAGCGTGTGCTCGCAGCCCTGCAGCTCTGCAGCCCTGCAGCTCTGCAGCCCTGCAGCTCTGCAGCTCTGCAGCTCTGCAGCCCTGCAGCCCTGCAGCCCTGCAGCTCTGCAGCTGCTCTGTGAGTCGGCGTCGTTCCCCAGCTGCTGAACTGTTGACTCTCAGGGTGATAATAGATCTGTGTGCACAGCTTCTTGTTGCCTCTGTGCCGATGAAAAGTTTTTTTTATATCACATGTAAATGATTTTAACGGCCTCATCATAAACTTTGTCTGTGCACCAAACCTCAATAATATATTTGTGGGAGTAGAAAATATATTTTACACTTTCACAGTCATAAAGTCTGAGAAAGAATCGAGGTCATCGAGGTAACTGCTGCAACACCAGCTCATGTATTAAAAAATAATTTGCAACAGAATTTAAGTTTGTTGCTTGAGTTTAAAAACGTTTTTTTTTTTTAATTCGATGGTCTCATTTAAATCAGGCTCTCCTTAGATATTATCAAAAAAACAGGGAAAATGTCCAGAAAACTATATTTAAAATTATCTTCATCAAATATTTAAAATGTATGTAGTTTTCATGTAACTTCTTACTTGTTAATTTTCTCAGGTATTAAAGGGTAAAAAATGAAGTATGCAAAGCAGAGTTTAACTAAAAATAAAAAGGTCTCTGTGTTTACATGTTCAGGTACATTAAAATGATGTTTAAACACAAAGAAAGACTTGTAACGGAGTATTTTAACATTGCTGTCTTGGTCCTTTTACAGATCTGAATACTTCTTCCGCTGCAAAAAAAACGTCCCAAATGAGGTGGAAGGCAGGCTGTCCAGGTTCAGCACGGACCCGGGGG
The DNA here is from genome assembly GCF_026936395.1 of Plectropomus leopardus. Lineage (NCBI taxonomy): Eukaryota > Metazoa > Chordata > Actinopteri > Perciformes > Serranidae > Plectropomus > Plectropomus leopardus. The sequence goes on from NC_142193.1 coordinate 31,544,576, forward strand.
TATGGAGGGTTTGCGAGTCCTGCACTTCACTGGAGGTAAGTGTGAATTTTTGGGTGAAATGACCCTTTAACAGGCAGACAGACTCAGTGCGACCTGAGGAGGGAGGCAGAGGCTTCCAGCTTTCACAGCCGCTTTTATAGAAGCAGAAGTGTCAAAATTTCCCCCGAGCTCTTTCCACTGCTGACACGCTGCGCTGAGAACGACCACAGACACACACACACACACACACACATACACACACAGACACAGACACAGACAGAGGCAGACAGAGGCAGACATTTTGGCTGTCCTGCTCTCCTCACTGTCTTCACTTGTTGATTTTTTATGTTCTCCTGCAGCGGCTCGCTGTGTGTGTGTGTGTGTGTGTGTATGTGTGCTGGCGTTGGTACAGAGCGTGAAACGCTGCTGTATGGATTCGAGTGTTAACGTCATGGGAACACTCTTATCAGTTTTGTTTGCTGCGAGATGAGGTCAAACATCAAACATCCATTCGCTGTTTTTTTGTCAGATTCTTCAAGTTTTTGTATTTATTCTCAGTTATTTTTTCAGACGCTCAAAGATGACCATCAGTCTTTGGCTTCAGTTTGGATCTGTATCGGGGGTCCACAGGGGTTGACTTTGAGGAAAATGGTTTTGTGTCTGTTACTCTGGGTCAGTAACTCCGGGTGCTTTCCCTTCTCGCTCCTCCAGCCTGTGAAATGAATCACAGTTTGTCGTCTTTCAGGACGCTCTGATCACTGAGGCCACGTTTATGCAGAAACGATATCAGGAGATAGCCTTTAGTTACGTTTTAGCTGTTCATTTCACTGCTGTTTTGTGTGCCTGAAAAGGGAAAGATTTGAAAACGGGATCCCGAGTGCAAACTTTCGACAACGCCACCGTTTTCATTGTCACGTAAACTGGCAGTACAGAGTTTCCTCTGACGTCAGGGACTTTTTGGACGTTACGGTCTCAGACTCCAGAGTGCTGTTCGTGCTCCTTAATTTAACAGGGTTACTCCGGCAAAGTGTAGATTTACTTCAACATCACTTTGATCAGCAGAGACGCATCACTTACACGCACCGACTACTAAACCCACCTGTACACGCACGAAGGTACAAATACACACACATGTTGATGCATTAGCCGACTGTGTGTGTTTACATCTTGCTGCTCTGAAGAAGGAAGTGTGTGTGTTTTATCACCAAATCACAGTGCCAGCTACTGGCCTGGCGTGTGGACTACAGTGTTTTGGTTTTTTTTTTAGCAGCTGTGATCAGCTCGCTGATCACACTTTTGACAAAAAAAACACAAACGTTGATTTATAAATGATAGATCGCAGTAGAGTTTGGATTGTTATTAGTGACACATGAGGGACACACTCTCTGTTTGACACACACACACACACACACACACAGAGCTGGAGGCAGCAGACTCAGAGCGCCACATCAACAGTGAACTCAGATCTGATCTCAACTCTACTGAAGTTCTGGTCTGCTGACTTTGTGTGTGTGTGTGTGTGTGTGTGTGTGTGTGTGTGTGTGTGTGTGTGTGTGTGTGTGTGTGTGTGTGTGTGTTCCATCTGGGTGGTCAGCCAATACATTAAGCCATGCATATGTAAACAACAACCAGCTAATGAGGCACAGTGGCCGTGAACCTTATGTTTATTTGTACAGTTAGACATCAAAAACATCAACTGCTATATATATATATATATATATATATATATATATATATATATATATATATAGAGCGGGGTGATAAAATGATAACGGTATGAAATAACTTTTCCTCGATTGAAATAAGAGACGTACTCGATGGAATGTGGATAGAACGCATTCCGGCCATGTTCTGGCGGACACGAACAGCCAATGATAATAAGAATAGTGCCACAGCAACCAAATGCAGTGAAGGACTTTGACTGTCAAACAGCTGAGTGTTTGACAGCCACAGCGCTGAAACAGACACATCTGCAGAGGTGGAAAGTGATTTCTTTAGACTCTACAGACGACTTTGTGTTAGCTTCAGCTTTAATCAGACTTTGGATGAATTATTTAGAAACACCAGGACACATCGCTCCGTGTCTCATCCGGCCGCTCGCGCTGAGCTCTCATTATTATTACCAGGGGCAGATGTGATGTTTTGGGGGCCCGGGGCCACAAGCAGATGAGCTTATTTTCAGCCTTTCTCTAACTGTGAATGTCGGCAGGCTGTTGGCAGCTATAGGAGAAGTAGGCCGACTCAAAAGTTTTTAACTCCTGAGTAAAATGATTAATAGCACAGAAGTTTGACAGAAGCTGAAGTCAGAGTCCTGCAGTCAGGAGAGGTTGGACTATTATCAGCACAATGTGCTTCAATTTACCTAATAAATAATAATAAATCATATGTTTCACATGAAACTGTGTCAGTGAACTATGAGGGCAAAAAACAAACCACAAAAAGGAAAAAAAAATCATTCTTTAATCGTAAACAAAGTAAAATGTTCAGTTAATGGTGATATTGATTTTAGGTTTGAGGCTCGGACCTTTGCTAGGAGGACATTTTAGTAACTGGACCTCTGTGAGTTTTAGTAGAATAGGTCCTCCAGCTGGTGATGCTGTTCTACAGTATATTTGTCATGTTCAGTGTCTGACAGAAAATAAATATTTAAACCAAAATTAACCTGATGATATCTTCATATCTCACTGAGGAGCCAAAGGAACCTTTAAGATTGACAGAAATAGTGATGTATATATGCGTTGTTTTGCGACTTTTTTCAACATTTTAATGTATTTGCGATATAACACTTGAGTAGGGCTGGGCGGTATGGCCACGAAATAATATTACAATATTACACGGTGTATATCACAATATTTTAAATCTCCTCAACAGCTTTATAAATGCTGGACTGAGCAACAAAATCCAATTTTAGTGATGACTATTTGTACTTGGACAAAATATTAACACGATGAGATTTGTGATGATCATCATTATTGTGGATTTAATTACTTTAGTGGTGAACGCAAGAATGATAAGTTCAGAAAATGACATCACTTTCCTGTACTGCAGCCTTTAAAATGAGGAAAAGACAACACTTGTTTCACATCCAAAAATAAAAAAAACCAAAAAGGGTAAACATGTAGAATGATTGACATTTGTTTTTCTCGCCCAGTTTGACTGTGATGCAGAGAGACGAGTCAGAGGAGAGAAAAACAGAGCTGGAGGGAGTCAAAGAGGAAATCCTCTCTCTCCCTCGCTGTCTCTGGCTCTCTGTGTAAATCTGTGAATTAAGAGATTAGAGAAAGAGAGCTGAGATTACCGGAGAGGCGCTGAGGATTACGGTGTTCAAACACGACTATTAGCCAAACGCAGGATCGTTCCGAACATCACACGAGAGAATCCTGCTGCAGCACCGCAAAAACGAAAGCTTGAAAATGTTTGCTCTCTTGGGATTTTTTATTAGTGAACAAAAAAGTGACTCACCCTCCATGTAATGCAAATTATTGTTGATCAAACTTTTGTTCAGTTTTTTGCAGAGTATATTTATAAATCATATCTACGTAGCTATGTCTCATCCATGTGTGCCCATACATTTTACAAATTTTGCAAGATGTTGATAAATGAAAGTTAAACTTTTGTCTAAGTCTCCCCTCCCCAGCCTACCCCGTCGTGTAATTCAAAATGATAACATAAAATAAAATAAATAAATAAAACACACAGAAATAAGTATGACAGAAAGATTAATTTTTATAAAATAAATAAATTACTAAAAATCCTATTCATCTTACCAAAAATTTTCCAGAAATTTTTAAAAAGGTGCAAAATATGACCTGAAAATCAATATTAAAAAAAAGTAAATGTAAAATAACAAAAAAAAAGGTTCAAGATTATATGCTTGCATCATATATATATATATATATATATATATATATATATATATATATATATATATATATATGTTTTCTGGACATTTTCCCAATTTAAAAAAAAAATTATTTAGATTAAAAAAGGTCTTCCTTTTTTTCTTTTTTTTTCTTTTTTCCTTTTTCTTTCTTAACATAACTTTGTTGTAACATTCAAATACAGTATGTCTATTTTGATATAGTTTTCATAATAATTACCTCACATGTCAGTGTGCTGCAGCTGTATCATCCAGACAAACCCAGCCAAACCTTTCCTGCACCTGACAAAGGACGATGATGAGAACGTGTTAACGTGTTGGGTCCTCCTTTATGTTGAAGTGTAAAATGATAAAAGTCACATTGAGAAAGCAGCTGATGGCGACTCTGACTGCGAGTCAGCGGGCAGGCTGAGTCTTGTCCTCTCTGTCTCCCCACCCTGCACACTGATTTAAAAGCAGACTGTTCTCACACAAACACACTCACCTGCAAGTGTGCGTATCTGCAAAAGTGTCCACGTATGAAACCATGATTACCACAAAAACATAGTTAATTAACTTAAACTTTTAGGGTCCTAATTAATTTTACACACACTCATGGTGCTCTGTACACAAAAAAATCAGGCTATCGAAAATTTGATACATTTATATTATTTTCTACTTTCATTGAGTTTGTTTTTTTTCACCAACATCAGTCCTAATGATAAATTTCAAATATTCAAACATTTTTAGAAAAAAAAAAAACAGAACAAAAAATTTATTATTTTAAATATACTTCATGCTAAGTACTTTTTTTGTAAATATGGTCAAAATCATCATCAGGTGGAAAATGGTCAAAATGACAAATTCAGAGTCAAAAGCCCAGAATGACACCCAGAAATAATACAAGTCCTGTTTTTCTTTTGATGGCTGTGGGATCAAAAATGTCAGTTTGAAAGGGTTTCAATGGAGCATTTCTTTTATTGTAAATTTGTATAGATTCTTCTCGCCGCACTCTGCATTCATTTTATCCTTATTTTTGTGAGTTTTCTGAGAGCTTACACTTAAAAAATAAAAGTACGACCCTGGAAGCAGTGGAGTGTAGTTCAACCGACGACATTTAAATAACAAAACAAATCAGTAATATATGTTGATATGCAATATTATATATAGTGAGAATAGTGAAAATAATTCTACGTGCACATGTATTTTATGGCCTCACATCACTGTAATCTACAGAGCTGCGTCTGTTTAAAGGTACAATATTACGACCTCCTCCGGTTGTTTGACACCGGTCCTTTGATGTGTGGAACCTTTTGACTCCATTTATTGGCTGTGTTTATGCCAACAACAGGTCACATTGAGGTATGAGGACAGAGACATTTTCAATGTTTGAAACAGACAAATCTATTTTCATATGTAAAGTGAGAATAATTAAGCTTTTGGCCAATCCTGTATTCCAAAAACCATCTGTATATGCTGTTTACTTGCAACAGAATGGAAATTTAATAAAAAAAAATGTATCTGCAAAGTTGGTAAAATGTTAACAGACAATGTCGTTAATTAATTTGACAGAAAATATTATTTTTTTAACAAAAGCATGGTTAAACTCACTGATGGTTATGTTTAGGCACCCAGAGCAGCGGCACCGTTACATTAACATTTTTGGGTGATTTGTCACAAAATGTGACAAGAAAATGACCATACTTAGTTGTTTTATTGTTGTTTTTTAAAGAAAACTTGGAAAAATGTCCAGAAATCAAATTACTATAATTTTAATTCCAAAATTATTTTTTGGAAAAATTATAAATATATTTTTAAAATAAATTTTAGCATATTTTTAAAATGTATTTATTATTTTTTTTTTCTTTTTTGTGTTTATTTTCAGGTAATTTTCTTTTAACATTTTCTAATAATTTCTAACAAATCTTTTGGTCATGTCTTAAGTTGCCCAGATCTCAAAGGGTACAAGCTATTTTGTATTTTAGTAGTCTGTAGTAGTTAAGAGGAGATTTCAGAATATCAAGATATATAACATGTATGGTGATGTAACTTATGACAACTGTCATATTATTTATAAATCATTTTGCCCTGACAGGTAAAAAGAGTCTATATTTTTATGGGTCAGTAAAATTATTTTATTTTCACTCTGAACAGAGCTACTGTCTAAGAGAGATTGTTGACAACACTAAAGACATAATGATTTTTGCTGCATTTTGATGGTGGGCGGTTTGCACCTCCCTTTGACTTCTGTGCGGTATAAAAATGTAGCTCTTCATTACCTTGAAAAATGTCCCACTCCGCTTACACTAACTCCAGGAATGACGTCACTGGCAAAACAAATTAGCACGTAAACATGGTTTCTAGGAGACCGGGTGGCGACAAGTTTGTTTATATTATGAGCAGGTCAATCGCTATGACAACAGAAACGTGACTTGGCTCATTAGCCCAGAAACTATAATTATACTGAAGTGGTTTTGATTGATTATTTCCATGACATAGTCTATGGAAAAGAGGAAAAACAATTGTGAATAAAGGTGTGCCTCGGTGCATGCACGCCATGTTGTACGTACCTGGCCATGGGAGACACACAGACTCCTGTAATATGCAAATTTCAGCTGAGAAGGTTTCTCACAGCCTCTCCCAATTTTTTATATCCCATAAACGTGCCATCACCTCGACACAAAAGTTATTTCAGAAAGGAAAGTTTCACTTTGGTTTTTATACAGTGCTGGTTTCATACCAACAAACGGCCTATTCATTAAAAATGTTTTAAAACTCTTGTTGTGTATATGGTCAGATACAAACGAAATTCCTTATTTTATGTAAAACGTCCTGTCAGCTCTTCACAGAGGCTGATTAAAATAGATTTAAAAAATTAAAGAAGGTTTGAGCTGTAGCTGTGGCCGGAGGCATTATGTTGTCAGGTTGTCCCTCCGTCTGTCCCGTTATTGTGAACATGATATTTCAAGAATGCATTGAGGGGATTTCTCCAAATTTGGCACAAACATCCATTTGGACTCAAGGATGAAGTGAATAGATTTTGGTTATCATAGGTCACAGGTAAAGGTCACTGCGACCTTGCATCCTTCAGATTCTCTTGAACGCAATATTTCACTTGAAAGTCAAAGAGACGTCTGCCCTGTCGGGGACTCGGCTGCGTCTTTGTGCTTGTATGACTCTCTGTCCCTTTGATTGTCGACTTTTTAGTTTTAAGTGGTCGTCTTGTTGGTGTTGTTGTTGTTTTTGTTGGTGTTGTTTTTGCACTGGAGCTATGTGTCTTTGTTCGATGCCACTGCCTGGTGATCTAGTGTGTTGATTCTGTCTGTGTCCTTGTTAACATGCTGTACATGTCATTTTTTTATGTCTGTGGTGGCAGACCGGTTTCCCCTTTGAGGATTAGTAAAGTGAATCCTAGCCTAGACTAGAATAATAACACTTTGAGTGATTTTTATTTGATTTACATTTTTTAAATATGGCACAAATGTCCACTAGGAATCACTCACAACTTGAGATTTTTGTGGTAAAAAGGCAAATATTGTGGTCAGTGTGGCCCCATCTGTCTCATTCTTGTGAACATGATATCTCAAGAACATCTTGACGATGTTTCCTCAGTTTTTGCACAAACGTCCACTTTGGCAGAAGGATGAACTGATTAGGTGAATTTGATATGTCAGGAATACCTGATGAGAATTTCTTCTAATTTGGCACTTACATTTATTTAAACTTGAGGTTGAACTGATGAGACTTTGGTGGTCAAAGTCATTTTGACCTCTCCTGTCCCATACTTGTAAACGTAATATCTCAAGACATTATTGAAGGAATTTCTCGCATTTAGTGCAAATATCCACTTGGACTAAAGGATGAAGTGACTAGATTTTCTGACTAGAGTCAGAGGTCAAAGACTTTGGTCAGTGTGACTTATGTCTCATTCTTGTAAACACGATGTCTCAACACCTTGAGGGAATTTTCTTCAAATTTTGAACAAACATCCACTTACACTCAGGATGATGATCATCACTGGGACCTCGGCTGTCTCAATCTTGTGAATGCCATATCTTGAAAACACCTCGGGGGGGATTTCTTCAGATTTGGCACAAACGTCCACTTGGATACAAGAATTTTTTTTTCTGAAACTTGGTGGAGGGTTGTGGCGTGGGCAGAGGAGGAAGACATTAAAATTTTTAGCAAATCTAAATCAGTCAATCTAGAGTGCGGGCATCTCGCTTTGGTAGTGTGTGCTGTACAAAAGAAATTCGCACAATATGGAGAATATTGGCTCTCACTCACTCACTCAGTCTCTTTCCTAACAGTATGGGAGTCAGTCTGATTCGTATCTGATCTGTAAGCCTCAGAGTTCAACTCTGGACAGGCTGATAAATGACGGCAATTAGAGCTTTCTCATTAATGTTGTTTTTAATTCAGCCCATCCACATAGGGTATTCATCATCTCCCTCTGGAGCCATGCACGCATGTGCAGGTGTTTGTGTATGTGTGCGAGCATGTGTGTGTTTTGATAGTGAAACGAGAGACAGAGGGTGACGGGAAGAAGGGAGGGGGAGAAATCAAGGAACGAACGTCGACCGTCCAGCTCCTCGTTCTGTTTCTTTTGGCTTCACGTCGCTGTTACTGGAGTGCAGTGGGAAGTGAAGAGTGAGGGAATTGCTTGATTTGAACAGACACATGCTAGATCTGTGACAACAGCGCCTACACACAAACACACAAACACACACACACACACACACACACACACACACACACACACACACACCTGTGGTTGAATAATGTTTTCGGTTCGGCATTTTTCAGCCATTTGACATCATGTAAAGTTAAAGATAAAGATGTGAACGCAACATCTTAAGAGCGCCTTGAGGGAATTTCCCCAAATTTGGCAAAAATGTCGACTTGGACGATAATATAGAGTGATTCCTGTTTGGTTGTCATAGGTCAAAGGTCACTGTAACCTCCTCTGTCTCATATATAGATATCTCAAGAGCACCTTTAAGGAGGTTTTTCAAATTTGGCACAAACGTCCACTTGGATGCAACGATGACCTGATTAGAATTTGGTGTTAAAACGTGAAGGTGAGTGTGACCTTGCATTGGTCTCATTTTTGTGAAAGCAGTATCTCAAGACGGCTTTGTATGAGTTTTTAAATTTGGCACAAATTAAAAGATGAGCTGATTAGAGTTTGGTGTTCATATTTTAAAGGTTAAAGTCACCGTGACCTTGTCTTGCGTCCATTCTTGTGAATGCAAACACAAACACAAACAAAACAAAGAAAACACATCTAAACAAAAAACAAAGTCACACTATCATTTACAAATGAGTAACAATATATATTTTTCTCAGTGCCAAATTACACCAAACTACTTTTCAAGTGATCTCTCTGTTGTTGATTAATTTCAAGTGTTGGAAAAAAAAATTAGGCTGTTGAACGATTCATTTTTTAATCATGCTAACTTTCAGTAGTTAGTTGCAGTTAATCACATTTTTAATCTCATGTTTAAAATTTGATTACTTTACATTTCAAAACAGTTTTTTGAAGTCTGTACTAACAAGGCGCAGCGATTCTTACCAGTATGTCTCAAGTGAGAATCAAATGAATGCAAAGATGTTAACTTGATCTCGACTTTTAGATTTACGCTTTTCTTTCCAATCAGACCCTCACTGCTACAGCCGGGTGGTCTTAAAACCATGACTCGCTCTGCATTGTCACCTTAAAACATATTAGCCGTTTCAAATTACTTATATATGAACATTATTTCTGAAACAGGAAAACGCTCCGGTATATTTTTGCCTATAACAAAAATAGTTTCTGTTAAGTCACAAGATTTACGACAGTTTCACCAACTAACTCAAGAACTTGCTTTAACATATTTATATTAAAGCACAGACATAAACTAAAATGCTATGATTGTTCCTTTCATGTTAAGTGAGCGCTGACAAAGTGTCGCTGTGCTCCCCGTGTAAACATCCCTCTCACGGAGTCGTTAGAGTCGTTACCGAACACGTATAGATGTGCACTTGTAAACATAAACTGTGTTTAACTTCATAATTGCGCCTATTGTGTCTGTCCTTTCACCGGTCGAACAGACGGGGCTGTGGAATGTCTCCTTCTCTTTATCTTACACCTCACGCCAATTAGCTGAATCTGCTCCTCCGAGTGGGAACGCCCACCGCACCCCTCAGGCGCCCAGCAGAGCACACACACACACACACACACACACACACACACACACACACACACACACACACACACACAGAGGAGACCCACACTGAACCAGGAACCATTCTTAGTGAAGCACACACACCAACAAATATTAAAGCTAACACGCCTTTAACCAGCCGCCTGTGCACACACACCTTCAGATGAAAAAAATAAGGGTGTGAAAATGAAATATCAAAGACAGAAGTGCACACGCACACACACACGCAGGAAAAACAAGAACTCACATTCCCATCGACCAAACTTGGCATCTGAGGAAGTTTTGGATTTTTGGCCTCGGGTCGTATTTCAGACGACACGCAGCCTCGGGATATCAGTGTGTTTGGGTGCCTGCGGTGCTGCAGGTGATGAGGAGCTGCATCTGGTGACAGATGAGAAATTGCGTCATGACCGACGTGCCGCCGGCGTCGAAGAGCTCGCAAAAGACGTTACTTTAGTCCAAACCTGAGTCTGCGCCCTCCTTCCCTCTCACTCCACCGCTCCGCTTGTTTACTAGTTTTCCGATGCGTTGTGCCTCTGCGTCACGTTCTCCTCATCAAAGAGCAGCTGTTTACCACCGTTGCCAGGAAACAATGTGGCAGACGTTTTGACATTTGCAGGAAAAATGGAGAACAATGTGGAGGCAGGTGGAGACTGGAAGGAACGTGACCTTGGAGAAGTTGAAACAGCCCTCTCCAACTTTCCCTCCTGAAAAACTAGATATCAAGAAGAATCATATAGACCAGTGATACTCAACCCACAGCCCGGGGGCCAAATCTGGCCTCTGATAGTGGGCCAGGTGGCCCCCCAACCATTTACTAATTCACACTAAAAGTAAAGTGATTGACACTGGGAATTGTTTTTGTGCATTTAGTATCCATAGGTGTCAAAGAGCGTAATACAGCATCAAAATAGAGCTTGTTGATCCAAAAATAAGTGCCAGTGGAGGATCCCCGACACCCTCATGTCCTAAAATCCACATCATGTCCTGAAATCCTACACATCCTTAAAATCCTGCAAATGTCCTAAAGTCCTCGAAACTTTGTAAAATCCTACAAATATCCTTAAATCCTGGAAAAATTCTAAAGTTCTACAAATGTCCTAATATCCTGAAAACATCCTGAAATCCTAGTAATGTCCCAAAATAATGAAAAAACAAAGTCCTAGAAACAAATCACTTCTGCAAATCATGTTGCAGAAGTGGCCCCTGAAAGTCAGTGTTTGTTTACAATAGCCTCCAGGTAAACCCCCCCACATGTCATGTACATTAAAGGAAACAACACTGAGCAAACGCTGCCTCAGTCGGTTAGTTTTAAGCCGCCTAAAAAGGGTCCACCCAAAAATAATCACAGCTAGTTCAGGTGTACATTATTAATTTATTTTGATTAGCACACGATGATACAGTCGCTGAAGTGCAGTTCATGTACAGTCAACAAAGTATGAATTTAAATCTGAATACTACTCCAGTATGATTAAACAACTTCTGACGGCAGCTTTGAGGGAAATCGAACCATGAAACCTCATTATTTTTGACTGATAATAAAATTAGCCTCCAGTAGACGGACAGACGGTGGATGGCGAGGCTGGCTGCTGACATCGTGAAACGTTCAGTAACGTTAGTGCACTGTTATTAATTTGAACAAATTACACGTTGTTTAAACTTGCTATCTGACAGGAGACGGCGCTCGTCTCTGGAGCAGCGGAATCACATTCTGCATGTCACCGAGGCTGCTGAAGTGCCCGCGAGCAAAACAGCAAACTCCGAGCAGCTGCGGGGGTTCTGTGTGACGCAGGATTCGGTCCCGGCCTCGTTCCCACATCACGTCAAAACACTTTGACCAGAGGGGTGATAATGATAGTTGGGAGCCGTTTGAATATTTCGGCAGAGTTTAACAGAGATTATCTTCCGGCTTCTTACCAGATTCCTTTTGTACTCAGGCTACACGATGAATGAAACATGCACCAACATGAACACGCCTGTATTCATGCACACAGTGTCAAACGTGTTCAGCCCATAGTCTTTAATGGAGTATTAGGCAGTAAGTTCATACTCACACACGGCTTAAGGACCGATAATAACAGTAATGATAAGAACAACAATAATAGTAATAATCTCTCTGATTTCTCTAATCAAATAATTCCAGCAAACCTGAATAGCAAAGAGGAAACTTTGGCTGAAATATGAAAAAATACATCCACTGATCTGCTGATTTCTGAGTTTTACTCGGCGGCGATGCCGCCGTTGCCGCGGTAACACATTGTACTGAACACGGTTGGATTTGGACATGCGGTGATGTTGCGAGATTCGTCCTGCATCCCCAATGCTCGTGTGTATGAACTGAGTTTCTCCTCAAAAGAAGGAGGGGACAGTAGATTGTGGATATTTCTGTGGACACATGGGGACATTTCCAGCTGTGTTTGTGAGGACAAAGTCAAGTATTTTTTGAAGGACATGTCGGGAGGTTTTCAGCCGTGTTTGTGACGACAATACCGGGTATTTTTATGAACACGTGGCAACTTTTCCAGCTGTGTTTATTGAGACAATTTCAAGTATTTTTTAAGGACGCTGAGGCGTTTTCAGCCATTTTTATGTGGACTAAACTGGGTATTTTTAACAACATATTGGGACATTTCAAGCTGTGCTTGTGGCAGCAAAACGGGTATTTTCTAACAACACTAGCCATGTTTGTGGCAACATAATGAATAATTTTTTTAACAATACATCTGGACGTTTCCAGCTGTGTTTGTTGCGATGATGATGTTGATGCTAACATTTATTGTTGTGATGGGGTTGGATAATGACACAGCTGGTTAGGCTAGTTTTGGTGACAAAACATATTAATTGGTGTTATTTATTAGCTTGAGTGAAAGTCTGATGTCTCTGTGGATATTTGGCTTCATAAACTGATGTTAAACTGACCCAGTCAGATTATTCCTGCCCTCGGAGCTGCTCCGTCTGAAGATTTTAGAAATATCTGCTCAGCCGGTCGGCCTGTGAGAACGGGCAGTGGGCAGCTGTCTGTCCTGACGAGCAGCCAGCGTTTCACCGCAGTGTCACTGCATCTGGTCCCCGTGTCAGCTGTGCAGGAGGACAATTAAGACACGCTAAACTTTCCCAGACACATGTTTGCGGCGTTAGCGGGCCAGTTTAAATGAGATGATAAATACTGCGGGGTCAGCTGGAGGATAAGGGCAAGATCTGAGAACGCAGCTGCTGAAACTGCCATCATCTGTTCTTTCATCTCATTTCGGTTTCTGTGCGGACTTTTGAGGTTCATGTAGTGGTCAAACAATTTTTGTCAGCCGGTGCACGAAAATAGACGATAGTTCTGGTTTCTGGTTCCACGTTCCTCTTTGTAACACCCGCTAGTGTGATTTTGATGCGATTTGATTTGATTTATTTCTAACATGTGAAAAGAAAACAGAGAAATGATCATAAAAACGAGCAGACAGAAAAACAAAAGTCACGTTTACAGACAAAAACAAAAGTGAGAAAACTTATTTAATCCCACCTCTTCTCCATTAGTCATTGAATTTTATTTAACCAGCTTCCATTTTTAATTTAAACCTAATTAAAGAAACATGCACGCATATGCCCACATACACAAAATCAAATAACTACAACTTTACATTCAGAAAAAAATTGGAAGATAAACTCGGACAAATAAATATTAACTAACCAGACAAATAAACTGTGAGCTCTTATTGTCAGACCCCTGCACCTCCTGACAATCATGTTTTAATACAGGAGAATATAAATCCGGTTTAATTGAAGTGTCAGAATTGTTTGACTTGACATGTTGGAATGAATTTCTCACACCGCGGAGCCGTCACACTTCAAAATGAAATCCTCTGAGTGCCGATATTTATTTTGGCACCTGAGCGCCATCGGCTCTCGTTTCAGTTGTGCAGGACTCAGTGCCAGACGGCTTTTACAGACTCTGTAAACACAGTATCAGATATGCATCCTAAACCCTCAGTAATAACATCTAATCCCTCACAGGTACTTCACTTCGCATTATGTCATTCGGATGATGACTGTGTATGTTTTAATGTAAGCACAATTCAGACGTGTCAGTCTTTCCCAAGAGGTGGAAGAAATAATCAGACGCTTGTCTTAAATAAAAGTAAAACATTAAGTACGAGTGAAATATTAAAAGTATGCGCGACTGACCGACGAGTTTGCTACTTTCTGCAGGCTGTCTCACGACACACGATACACTCCGTCAACATAATGTAATATTCTTTCACCCATTTTCCTTTAAAAAGAGAAAGTCAACCGTACATGTTCCGAATGTTTCTCTCTTTTACCGACACTACCGCGTGTTCACATCAGATGCAACTCAAGCGTTTCGCACAGAGTGATTACATACAAAATCAATGCAAAGACACAAATACACACAAATTCACGGTGGGCGGCGTGATGGTAGGTCAAACCTAAAAAACCTGGAAACCTTTTGTTAGAATAAACGCCCATAAAGTGGTGTTTTTTTTATGATGTACAATGGTTAAACGGCATAAAAAGCTGCGAAATTTTGCAAAACCACCAGTGCATTTTACAGGCAAAGGAAAAGACTTCACTCTATATAGTCATAGTTTTTCACTTTTTACGCTGTCCGTTGTTACCCAGGGCGCCGAAAAAGCACTGTTGTCATAAAAGGCTAATGCTCACCTTCCTCCGGTTTTCACAGCCACCGAATTTGGGCTGTAATCACCCAATCACCACGGAGCATGAACAGAACACACTAATGGAGCGCTGATCTCTGCTGTTTGTTTGGTGTTTTGTTGGACGCGGATTTGCCGCTAACTGAGCTGTTTGTGGTCCCGGTGATGGTTTGTGCTGTGACACACGCTGCTCACTTTGTGTTGGACATCAGGCCACAGGCCGGTTTAAAAACAGAGCATCTTGAGGACACTTTTTATGTCTCCAGATCGGCCGGCTGGTTGTTTTTGTGTCAGTTGTTAAAGTTAATTTACGCTCAGAGGCTGACTGTCGATGACAATTGTCTCATTTCACGGATGAACTGTTGCTGTTAAACTGTTCCTGCATATCTACGGCAGCACGGTGGCAGATAAATACAGGTTCGAATCTAAACTTGTCCTCAAACTCTCTGACATACATCTACAACGCACAAACATGCAAACCCGTCACAGTCTGTCTTTTTCTCACACACACCCTCTCCACTCCATCTCACACACACACACATGCAGGAGACACACGTGGGAGGGTTGACGCCGCGCTGTCTGCAGTGCGTTGAGGAGTATTGTTATTAACTGCGGTGTGAATAGAGGCAGCAGTACATCCCCTGCTCTCCGGCTGCTGCAGGGCTGCAGGGCTCGCCTTTGTTCTGCGCTCCATAATGGCACGCCATAATTACAGTCTTAGCAGAGCAGGCACACAGGCAGCGTCTACCTTACCCCTCGCCTCACCTCACCTCGCAGGGCCGCAGAGGCGCACACACAAACACACCTCTTTCATGTGTGTGGACTCGTGCTCGGGTGTCAGTCCGTGATGTGGTCACCGTCACTGAACGCGTCTGTCGTAAAGAAAAAGTTCATCTGTAAACCAGAGACACTCAACCTGTTTGCTCAGGGGCCACTTTTGCAAAATGACAGGAGGCCAGGGGCCAGTCGCAGCAGCCCCATACATGTTTCTAGGATTTAAGGGCCTTTCTCAGGCTGTGGGATATTTCTAGGATTTGGGTTGATTTTCAGGATTTTATGACATTTCTAGGATTTTGTTACATTTCCAAGATTTGGGGACATCGCTAGTATTTTAGGACAGTTTTAGGATTTTAAAGATAAACCTTTATTAATCCCTGATGAAGATCAGCTTACAGCACCAACAGTAAAGACAGATAAGAGTAATTAAAAACATCCGTGTGCTAAAAAAACGATAACAAGTGATTAATCGATTACTAGATAGATGAAGAGATAAAAAGATAAATATTTAAGTAAATCAAACTGGAGAAATTATATACAGTTATACAATTATATACAGGCCCACAAAGTGACTCATGCATACAATTCTCACGTTTACTACACTCTCAATTTTATTTTAGATTTCCAGGATTTTTGGATGTTTGTGCAATTGAAGAACATCTCTCGAATTTTAGAACATTTCTGGGATTTTAGGATATTTTTAAGATTTTGGTACATTTCTCAGATGTCTAGGATTTTATGACATTTATTGGATTTTAGAACATTTGTAAGATTTTGGAACATTTCTAGGATTTTAGGACATTTGATGGATTTTAGAATATTTATAGGATTTTAAGACATTAGTGTCTTATCTAGGACCTCTGTTGGAGGTGTGGGGGATCTTCCTCTGGCTGTTTTTTTGAACAATAAGCTCTATTTTGATGCTGTTTTCTGCACTCTGACACCTTATGGAGACTAAAAGGACAAAAACTATTCAAAGTGTCTATCATTTTATTTTTATTGTCAATTATAAAATGGTTTGGGGGGCCACCAGCAGCATATGAGGGGCCAGATTTGGCCCACGGGCCATAAGTTGAGTGTCACAGGCGTAAAGTAAGATGCCACT
Source organism: Plectropomus leopardus (assembly GCF_026936395.1). Classification (NCBI taxonomy): domain Eukaryota; kingdom Metazoa; phylum Chordata; class Actinopteri; order Perciformes; family Serranidae; genus Plectropomus; species Plectropomus leopardus. The sequence goes on from NC_142193.1 coordinate 31,561,166, forward strand.
TGAAGAAAAGCAATCACTAATTCTTCCCCCTCAAAATACACTGTGGAAACTAAATAGTTACATTCAGACTGTTCAGGTCCAAAAATGCTCCATTGAAACCCATTCAAACTGACATTTTTGATCCCACAGCCATCAGAGCAGAAAAACAGGACTTGTATTATTTCTGGGTGTCATTCTGGGCTTTTGACTCTGAATTTGACTATTTTCCACCTGATGAGGTCATTTTGACCATATTTGGCATATGGAGGAAATACATGCTATTTCCACTAGGTGACCTGTCACAGTCAATGTAGCTGCTGATCACTGACAGATCCCAGACTGTCATAATTAAATTAAATCTATTAATTAATTAATTAAGATCTATTTAGCATGCAGTTTTTGAAAATATTTTTTTTGTGTGTGTGTGTGGGGGTTTGTTTGTTTTTTCATCTTAAAACATTGCAAATGTTGCGTCATGACAGAATCTGTCATTTAAAAGTTTAAAATTCAGAAAATTAATGAATATTTGATCTGATAAGGACTGATGTTGGTTAAAAAATAACTAAATGAAAGTGGAAAATAATATTAATGTATGAAATCACCTGATTTTGAAAAGCACATTTTGTGCACAGAGCGATTCGAGTGTGTAATATTAAACTGGGCTCTAAAGGGTTAGAGGAAAACCTTTTTTATTCTCACAAACGTTAATCATAACATGATTTGCTCAGATGAAATTTAGCTAAACGGTCAGATGGGTCGTGAATAAAACCGTCACATTCCTCGCTGCCCAATGAGTGATCATGAGTAAGGCTTCAGGTGTGGTCACGTTTGGTTTCACCCAGAAGTCGATGGTTTAGATCATCAGGAAAAACTGGAGGTTCCAACCTGTCTGACCATCTGAGCGCTCCTGCTTCTGCACAACAAACTACTGCACTTTGGTGCGTTTTTCCTGTAAATCGATCTCTAGTGTCAGCGTGTAAAGCTTGATAATCTCAGTCCAGATGGATGTACCTTTTACATTCGTATCCCTGAATAACATAAAAGTCTCTGTGGAGGGAAGGAGAGGAGGAGATGAGACATTACTGTCCACAACGGCAGTATTTCCTTCAGAGGGCTTCAGCTGTAGGCGACAGTGTCATCCACTTTAGCTTTTGTTCAGCCAAGATTTCATATAAAAAGCTGTTAGGCAGTTTTCTGGAAGAAGACTTAAGCCCCTCCCATCAGGCGAGCTCGGGCATATTCACCGAGCCCTCAGCGCCGCGCTTTGAAGACAGTTTGATACAGACGCCAAACTGTAATTACAACTTCCAGGTCCGTCACATGACGCCATTGGGCCCCAAAAAACCTTTTTTTTTTCATAAACTTACATCGTGACAGAGACGTCGAAAAATCAGTGGATTCTTTTATTTTCTATATATTCATTTATTTGTCTATTCAAAACCACTTGTTTATGGTTAGAAAAAGAGCATGTTTTGGGTTAAAATAACAGCAAAAAAAGTCAAGTGTTTGTTTGTTTGTTGTTTTTTGTGTAGAGACATCTGCAATTGTAGAACAGCCAATATGATTGGACAAAGTCTCCTGAAAACAGAGCCCAGAGGAGGTGCAGAAGTCTAGTTTTCTCTCTTGAATTACAATAAACTCAAATGTTATTATGGGATATTTGCCCAATGATGCCAAAATCCAACCGTCTGCCCAAGCTTTAAGTAAAATTATCTTCATCTTTGAACTCTGTGAAGGTGCATGTTCATAATGGACTCTGTATTTGTAGATATTATGTCAAAGCTGCACTGATCAGTACATTTATATTAATGGGTCAATTCCTAAAGTGAAAGGGGGCGCTCATGAGGTGCTTTTTCATCCACTGGTTACGTATGTTCCATTCATGCAGTGGAAATGCCAAAAAATCTGAAAAGGAATCCAAAAAGGAAAAATCTTGAAATATTGCAGTTCGTTTCTACACTTTTAGGGGGTTGCTATTTATGAACTTGAAATAGAAAATATATATATATATATAAACAGATGGTCCTAATAGGGTCTAAAAGCATTATTTCTCCAGCACAGGTGATACAAAAGTGAATTCAAGTTTTAAAAAAGGACCAACTCATAACAAATAAGTACAGATGCGTACTAGGGTTGGACGATAAAACAACAATGATATGAATCGTGATATAACTTTTCCTCGAAAAATTGAATAAATGAAATATGAGATGTAGTCGATAGAACGCATTCCAGCCATGTCCACTCCGCTCTCATTGTCCACTGGTGTCTCCAAATGTCTGCTGTCTCCTCCGGTGTCCATTCCGCTGTCATTCTCCGCCGGTGTCTCCGAATGTCCACTGTCTCCACTGGTGTCTCCGAATGTCTGCTGTCTCCACTGGTGTCTCTGAATGTCCGCTCTGCTCTCATTGTCCTTCAGGTGATCTCAGTCTCTTCTAGGACACCAAAAAGTCTCATTCCTGTCCTGATACTGTCATTTATTAGTGTGCTCACTGCTCACAGTAACTGCTGAACACCAGTGTACCACCGTCTCCCCCCTCCCTCCTTCTGTCCTTCTTCTCCATGTGTGTGACGGGGACATGATGAGAGGACATGCTGTCCGCGGTTTGAGTTCAGGTGTAGTGAGTTTCCAGCTCGGTTCTGCTGAAAGAATAAACTGATATCTGATGTTTGATTCCGGGGGGGGGGGTGCATATAATGTAATAATAATATATAATGTACAGGTCTAATATGCTCCATTCAGCTTTCCCATCTTTAAAAAAAACTTGTCCTGTTTTGTTTAAATGCCTGTTTAAACAAAACTACAACTTTCAATATCATGTACAGCAAGTTCCCAGCAAGGTCAACTGAAAACTTCAATAAGACATTGAATACATAAAAAAAAAAAAAAAATAGGCAAGGCAGCTTTATTTGGATCACACATTTCATCCAACAGGGCAATTCAAAGTGCTTTACAGAGCAATAAAATAAAAAAAAACAGATTAACAATAAAAGAGATAAGATATACAAAATCAATGACTAAGTGTAAAAAAAAAAAAAATCACATCATTATAGGCGATTATCAAATTAAAACACCAATACAGATGAACGGCAAAATGCCAGATATCGTCCCCAATAATCTGTCGACCCCTAATACATAAAACCAAATACAAAGTCAAGAAAGTGATGATATGGGATATGGATACTGGATAAAAGAAAGAAAGCAACAACAATAACAAAGCTGGAAAACTTTTTGCAAAAGTGCGTGAACCTGCTGCCAGAAAGGAACTAATAACCGGCTGAAATAGTATAATTTTATTTGCCTCTCCGTCTCTCCGTCCCTCCGTCCCTCCGTCCCTCCGTTGTCTTCTCTTTCCTTCTCCCTGCAGGTGTAAAATGACCTGCACGTGTTCCCACAAGCTGTCTGGGCTCCGTCTCTCGCTGTCCGATCTCCCCTTGACTCCGGATGACAAATTGCCGCCCCGCAGGCCAACAAATCAGTGTGCTTGTTTGAGCGCCGTCGTCAGCTGGAGTTACGTGTTGAATCAGAGGTGTTGGTAATGTTCCTGTCAGAAATTTAACAGCCAAAATGCGATCTGCAGTTGCCATTTGATTTAATGTTAAGAAGCTGATATTCCACGTCAAGTGCTTTTTCTGAGCTTTAAGTTGACTCGGAGACATTCGGACACCTCCGGGCCCAAATGGCGAAGATTCATTTTTCAGACTTACACAATGGAGTTTTGAGAAAGCGATAATTTGCTCCTGTGTTGCACCTTTCTCCAGCTCTGCCACCTGACCGCTTTACCTTTTTTTAGTCTGTGTGAGGGGAAAAAAGAGCAAAAGAAAGAAAATTTGACGACTTAGCAAGATTGTCCCGCTAAATAACAGCATTGACACAGCGAGGAGGGTGTGCCCGGCGCTCGCAGAGGTGAAATCAGGGAGGGGAGGAATGTTGGCCGGAGATGAAAGAGGGAGCGCAGGCTGGGATGTGTAATAACTCTCCGCACATCAGCCTGTTGGTATAATAAGCCGGATCCCAGAGGCAGGAGAGGAAAACCGGGAAGAAACATGCCAAAACATCTCTCTGTCTGTCTCTCTTTGTCCACACTCAGATGATTCTGTTTCCAGTTGGCACGACTGAAATTATGCTGTCAAAGCTTCACCGCTTAACGCTGACGGGAGTCGCTGACATTCATTGATTCATTCATACTTCAAGTTCAATTCAGTGCAGCCCAGTCAGGAAATTGTTGGTTTCTGCAAACAAGGGACAGGTTTCACCTGCAAGTGTAGTACAAATCATATCAGCATTTCCAAAATGACGGAGTTTATGAGCTGACTTTGTCATCGGGAGGTTTAGGGGACGATATCGAGACTCCTGCAAAGATGCAGACCACTTCAACGGCAACACACAACAAAACTGGCTGTTTTTTAAGCGAGCCATTGTCATGTTTCCTGCTGTTTTTCAGGCCCAAAAATGGCTGTTTTTTACCAAGGCATGGCTGTGTTTCCTGCTGGGGTAGTGCCAGGAAAAGCAGCTGTTTTTTAAACATTGCTGTGTTTTTTAAACATTGCTGTGTTTGCAGCAACTTGGGCCTAAAAAACTTTTCCAGAGACATTGCTGTTTTACCAGCAGGGATAGTGTCAGGGAAAGCAGTAGTTTTTAGGGAATCACTGACATGTTTCCACGTGATCTTTGAGGCAGTAAAGGAGGTTGTTTTTTTTATTGAGACATCAGTGCTTTTTCAGCAGAGATGTTGTTAACAGACGTTTTTTTTAGCTAATTTCTGTGTTTCCAGTGTTTTTTCAGCACTAAAAAACAGTTGTTTTTTTACCAAGTCAGCGCTTCGTTTCCAGCAGAGATGGTGTCATCAAAGCTGTAAATGTTTTAAGCCATTCATTGCTGTGTTTCCAGCTGCTTTGTAGACATAAAAAAGGTTGTTTTTTACCGAGACTGCTTCTTTTCTAGCGAGGGTAGTGTCAGGAAAAGCTGTTGTTTTTTTTAGCAAGTCATGGCAGTGTTTCCTGCTGCTTCTTTGGCATTTGGCAACATTGCTGCTTTTCCAGCACAGTAGCACCAGGAAAAGCTGTTGCTTTTCAGGCAGTCATTGGCATGTTTTAAACAGCTTGAAAAACTTTTTCTTTTTTCCTGAGACACTGCTGCTTTTCCAGTGGGGGTAGTTTCAGAAAAAGCGTTTGTTTTTTAGCAAATTACTGATGAGTTTCCAGTGTTTTTTAGGCATGAAAAGAGGTTGTTTTTTAACCAAGTCAACACTGCATTTCCAGCAGAGATGGTGTCATCAAAACTGTGTTTTTTTAGCCAGTTATTGTAGTGTTTCCAGCTGCTTCTTGGGCATAAAAAATGGTTGCTTTTTCCTGAGACACTGCTGCTTTAACAGCGGGATAGCGAAAAGAAAAGCATCTGTTTTTTTAGCAGCTGTTTTTCATTACTGCTTTTCCAGTGGGGGGCGCTGTCAGGCAAAGCGGTAGTCGTTGTGTTTCCAGCAGCTTTTTAGACATGAAAAGTGGTTGTTATGTACAGCATCACTCTTGTGTTTCCTGTCAGGATAATATCAGGAAAAGCAGGAGTTGTTTCCAGCAGTTTTTTAGGCATGAAAAGTGATATTTTCTTTCCGGAGACGTGTTTGCTTTTCTAGTGGGGGGGGTAGTGTCAAGAAAAACACTTTTTTTAGAAAGTCATTGTAGTGTTTCCAGCGGCTTGTTTTGGCGCAGAAAACTTGCCGAGACATCTCTGCTGTTCTTGCTTTAATAATGTGAGGTAACATGTTGTTTTTCAGTGAGTCATTGACATTTTCCAGCAGCTTTTTAAGCACAAAAAACATTTTCTTTTTCCTGACACATTGATGCACAGTAGCATCAAGAGAAACTGATGTTTGTAGGGCAGTCATTGCCATGTTTTATTTTTTTCCTGAGACACTGCTGCTTTTTCAGCAGAGATAGTGTCAGGAAAAGCAGTGTTTTTGTGAATCACTGTTGTTTCTTCCAGTGATTTTGGGGTTTTTTTACACCAGAAAAGAGGTTGTTTTTTCATTATTTAGGCATCACTGTGTTTCCACCAAAACTTTTTAAGCCAGAGGATGATCCTTTCTAACTATAATCAGGTGACTTTTGTGCCTAAACCTAACCAGACGTTAACCACAGTGTTACATAATATGTTGTATGAAGATTAAGTTTCAGCGTATCCCCTAATAACATCCAAATAACATAAAGCACAATGCCAACATTTCTTCTGGTGATTGGATTGATTCAGTCAACTGTACTGCCACCACTGCCTTCAGAATAGAAAAATCTGTGTTTTAGAAATTAAAATCTCATCTTCTCTTTTTCTGTGTGTGTGTAGGTGTGTGTAGGTGTGTGTGTTTGTTACAGGTCAGAGTGGCAGCAGAGCCTTCAAAGAGTCCAGATCAGTGACTGTGGAGGGACCCGCGGGCCCCGGGGCCGGTCTACAGACAGACGTCTACCTCCAGCTGCTGGGATAAAATCGTCCAGGAGCCTCGGCGCTGACGGAGGACACACTGAAACAACTTCATTACAAGTAAACATCATTAACGTCTTACTTACATAAAAGTACCGTTCCTGATAATTAGTCATACTGATGACTTCTTAATTATCATTATGAAGTAAATGAACAATTGCCTATTTACAATCAAAAGTTAATATTTTTAATGAAGACTCAGTTGTGTAATGGATTATTTAGAGCAGCATTTAGTTTGTCATCGCTGTTAATTTAGTTACTCACGACAATCGAAATCTACTCACACAAACTGAGTGTTACCTCACATTTATTGATTAGATTTGATTGTTTTTTTATCAGCAGGTATGCGTGCAGGTGAGGAATGCAAACATTTTGTTTCTGTGACCTTAAAAGCAGTGGTTTCCAACTGGTGGGTCGCAGGTCCATTCTGAATGGACTGCAAGTGACTCACGACTGTGTCAGGTTTGTAAAAACACACTTTATTTTGGAAAACGGTGAATTTCCAGCCCATCGCTTTTATTTTGAAGTGTGGTTTCCTGCGAGAGAGTTTTTTCTGATAATGGCAAGCATTTTATTGTCCTGCTCTTGGTATTTTTTGGCAGTCTGTATTTTGCCAGGTCTGAGGTTTGAAAGGCATGTTGTCTTTCAGAGTCACCAAAGAAAATCACCAAAAATGTGAAAATCAAAAAAATAAAATTACCCAAATTTTAAAGGAAAAAAATTGTCAACATTTTTTTAAAGAAAAATTCAAGACAATATGCCTAACAAACCCACAGGCCGCAGGTTTGGAAGGCATGTTTTCTTTCAAAATCACCAAAACCTTTTAGAGAAAAACAAAATCAGCAAACAATTGTAAAAACCACAAAAGAAAAAAAAATCAATAAAATGACCCAAAATTTTAAAGGAAAAAAGATCACCAACATTTTTTAAAGAAAAATAAAAACACCAAAATAAAGAAAATAAAAAGGCATGTTTTCTTTTTTTAAAAAATGTGGGTTTTTTTTTTTTTGTATTACAGAGGTCTGGGCTAAGCCCCCAACTTCCCCAAATCCTAGAGACGCCCCTGCTCTTAACTAATTGCTCTTTATTTGTGCATTTTCTTTTATTTCACTGTGTTTTATGCCCATGTGGTATTTAAGTTGTGTCAAATCAAATTGAATTCTCATTAATTTTCTGATGTGCGGGCCTTGAATAATAACTGAGGAGAAGCGTGGACCAAGTCACTGCACCAGTTTGGAGCCACTGCTCTTAAGGACCAGAAAATAACTGTGTGCCAACCTGCCCCGGTCTCCCCAAATGATGCTTTCCAAATGTTGCTGGTTTTCGTCACATTTTTGTCGATAAAACTGACATACTGAGGGAGTTTGCTGTATTATGGGATGCTACACAGAACTGAAAGCTCGATCATAAAGCTGCAGTTATTCTCAGCAGTATAATAATTTGTGGCCTGCAAACACATACTAGAATAATCATATTAATACACGTAAATTATGTTTTTTTTATCTTTTGCAACTGGCGATGAAAACTGATTTATCCGGATCTGAAGGTTCTTCTGAGCTGACTTTATCCCGCAGTACCTGATGTAAACGTGCTGAGGTTTAATTAGAAAGCTGAGTGAAATTACAGTCCGAGTCTCTGCGGCCCAAATCACAAGTTTGGACTGTGTGTTTGTTGTAATTGTCCCTTTGTGTGGGACCACAGGCGGTGGCCGCGGCGCGCGCGTGTGCGTAAAATCACGTTCATTTCGATCAAGTTTGTTTGTGAGCTTCTATTTTGAGCTTCCAAAAATAGAAGAAGAAAAAATAACAATAATCGGTCTTTTTTTAGTCTTGTGGGTCAGTGTTAGCGTCTGTTTAATAAAAAATAATTTGGATAATAAAGTCTGCGGCCTTTCAGCAGCAGCTTATGGAGGTAATTCGGTCTGATCTGCCTCATTTTGCTGTTGGCAAGCAGGGAGGATTTTATTTTGGAGAGGCGCTGCGTTTCATGAACCAACCTCACATTGTCCTTTTTGAAAATTAAATGACGCACAGCATTGGTTTAAAAAAAGAGTTTTAAATACACAGCCGATTGTTGCAGTCTGATGTCTTTTAATCCCACACGATGTAAAAAATAAGAAACATTTAATGTGATTTTTACGCGAAAAAACAAGTCAGATATCTTCACCAAAAATGCGTCTGTAGGCTTATTTATATTTTGTAAAAGGATGCAAAATCAGATATATCTCCTCATAAATGGCATGAAATAACTTCTGACAACTGTAATTAAAGAAATAGGAACAACCCAAATATTTGAACAGTTATTACTTTTTTCTTTATCTTTTCATAATTATTTTTATCTGTTTTATCCAGCAATTTTAGTTGATTTTGAATAAACAGACGGCCTTGAATTATTCAGGTCAGTCGAGATGTTTCCGCTCAGACTTTCCCACTAAACATTTAATTATATTTTAATGGTTAAACTGGCTCTCCGCTGCTTTTAATAACCGCGCGCATTAAGGCCTGCTCTCCGCCAAAAAACCCGAGAGGATAACCCGCTCGCTCGCGCGCATTGTGTGATTAGTGTGACACGGAGCGCAGTAGCCAATGAGCGCGCGGTGTGTGCCAAGTGGAGGCAGAGAGCGCTGCGTGCAGACGCACAGTGCGCACTGAGGAGGAGGAACACACTGCGCTCCTCTGAACGCCTCCTCACAGCACCGGAGGGACCGAGCACCGGGAGGGGAGAGAAGAAGGAAAGAGTCCGGTTTGGAGGATATTTAATCAGTTTTACGGACTTTTATTTTGCTCTTTTTTGGAGTTGCTGGGGGTTTTTTTTGTCGCGCGCCGTGTTTTCCGTCCCGCGTCCCGTGAGTCTCAATGGTTTCAAACTGTGCGCGTCACGTTTGTGGAGCGTTCAGCTGGGATGTAGCGGAGCGCAAACCCACCTAACGCCGCTCTCAAGTCCCCCCTCTGCAGGAATATCCACCCGAGGACACTCCGAGCGGCAGTTTTTGGTTTCTGGAAGCTTCTCTGAGAGTCTGCAGAACTGTCTGACTTTGATGGTGGGTTCCTTTATGATGACCCCCCTCCGGAGGTCAAAGTGACCCCTCTGATTTCTCGCCGCCCCGCACCCCAATGATGACTATGAGCTCCATCTCGGACACTTTAGTCCCGCCTGATCCCTCCAAATCAGCGTTTTTGGAGTTCGGCGGCCACGGGTACCCCGGACACCAGCAGCCCTCCCCCGGCCTCTCACACAACCATTACCCGGTGCACGGGCTGCACGCCGTGGGGCCCTCGCAGCACGACGGGCCCTTCTCCTCCGGTGCCTCCTCGTATGGTCGCCCGCTGGGGTACCCGCCCTACCACAGCCCCGTGAGCGCGCACCACCCCGGGGCTTACCTGCCCTATCAGCACGGGGGTCACGGCGGCGCGCTCGGACACACCAGGCTCGAGGATGCGGGTAGGTGTGCACGAGACATTCAACACAAAATATTCATGTTTGCACTTTTTTTTTTTTTGCATCTTTGCTTTTGTCACCAAACTGTGCAACTCTTAAATAATGACCGCGTGAATTATGAAGCACGTGGCTCATTTATTGAACGGTTTTAGATGTTAAAAGAAAGAGCTCTTAGCCATCAGATTATTTCATTGGATCGTGTTTTTTAATTGGACCCACTCCTGCTAATATATATATATATATATATATATATATATATATAATTGTCCAGTAATAATTCAGTGTGTCCTCTTAACCCTTTAATCTTAAGAAAATTGGCTATTTTCTCAGGAAAAAAATGGGAAGAAGGCAATAAGCTACTTAACAAGAAATTGCGTGAAAAATAGAAAGAAATTAGTGAAGAAAAAAATAGAAAATTGCTTGGAAAATAAGCAAAAATAAAAAAGACAAAATATGCAAAGACAGAAAGAAAAAAGGTAAAATTAAAATAACCAAACAAGCAGGCGAAAATGCCCTTAAGAAAGAGGCGAGTACATTTTTTTTCTGTGACATAATTTTAAATATATTATAGGATTTTAGTTTTCTGGACAATATTCACCCCAGCTGATTTTCTGTCACCTTTTACTAATTCTTATGCAGTTTTCGGGACATTTCTTGCCAGGTTGCTCATTGCTCATTTTTTGTCATGTTTTCAAAAGAAATCAAATCCATTTTCCCAGAGGTGTAAATGCTTGTGAAAGACGTCTGGACGCATCGCAAAACTGATGTGGCTCCAGCTCTTAAAGGGTTAAATAAAGACAAATGTGGCGGCCTAAAGTCAAACTGGTGCTCACAGAGGACTTTAACTGCAACAATACGCACAAAAAAAAATAATTCCGACGGGAAAAAAACATTATTCCTCACAGATGTTTTATTCCGCCAGTTTGAAGTCTTTATTGTGAAAAACATGAAAATGAACCGCAGCGCTGCGCAATAATTGGATCCACTCACAGGTCAGCCGCAGCGTCATGTTCAGCGCACTTTAGGGTTGGGCGGGAGATCTGCGCGCGCGCTGTGGGACTGTCCACAAGAAGCAGCAGACACCGGCCTGTGGTGTCCCGCAGCGGCCCGGAGCTGCACCCGGCTCCCCAAACCCGCCGAACAACAGCCCGCCTGTCTGCGCTGCCCCCGCGCACACACACACACACACACACAGGCCTGCAGGGGTGACGATAATAATAATAATAATGATAATAATAATCACCATCATCATCATTATCATAACAAAAATAATAAAAAACAAATCAACTTAAAAAAATAACACCAATAATAATAACAACTAAAATAGTACTACTACCATAATAATAGTAATAATAATAACAGAGTCTTTTTGCAATAATAATATATTTTATTTACAAAGTGCTTTTCATGATTTTCAAGGACGCTTCACATCAGTTAAAACTACCACATGAAGAGAAATCACTAAAAAATAACAAAACAAAAATGTTGTTTAAAACAGAAAAATACAGTTTTTCAGATTTAAATTTTATTTCAAAATAAGATACCACAAGAAAACTAAACTTTTTTCTTTTCTTTTTTTTAAATGGCTTTACTCTTTAGGGTTTTTTTATGCATAACATTACCTTAAACCTTTTTTAGGTCATATTTATAAAACTTTAATAATAATAATGATCTAAAAATTAAAATTCACCGCTCACTATTTAAAATGTGTACTGTAGACATTAGCTGTTGTGTTTTATAGCTTATGGATTTAAACGTTACAGTACTTTAAATGAAAAAACAAAGTAAATGTATATAACCACTCATTAAAAATATTTTCTTATTGTTCAGATATTCTTTATCGTACAAAACAATCTTTACTGCAGCCTGAGCTGTCTGTGTGTCAATCATCATATGTGTTTCATTATTACTAACACATAAAGTCCCAACACGTACCACTACTATTACTACTACTAATGATGATGATGATGATGATGATGATGATAATAATAATAATAAAAAAAAATAAACAGGTCCTTGTAAACACATTCAGTAAAGAAATACTTGACTTTAGGCAAATTCTTTATGGCTTATCTGTCTTAACTCTTTCTTTCTTCATTTATTTATATATTTATTTCTCGTATATCACACACTCACAGTGTCCAATTTTCATTACAAACTCAGCTATGAGTTTAACTTTTCATTTTGTCAATTTAAAATAGCATTAAGTTGTCAGGAAGCCAGAGTCCAACAAAAATGACAAAGGTGCCGATAAAAACGTACAAATCTTCAGTGAAATCACGTTAAATATGATCGTAAAAAGGTTCAAGGTTGTAACAAGTTTAGTTTCACTGTTTGTCCAGAACTGAAACGATAAATACGCTCTGTTTACACGTGAAGCGACGTAATCTCAACTCTGAAAATTCAACATTTAAAGTCAATTTTAGCAGAAGATTTCAGACAAAAATGAGACGGTGTGTGAGGCGCGCACACACACACACACACACACACACACACACACACACACACACACACACACACACACAGCAGCGCCTTCAGTCGGTGGTCTCAGCTCGTCTGCACGTGATAAACAAATAAAGATGCTGCGAATAAAACACTTAATATTGCGTTATCACCACTTTAACCTGCAGATCTTATGAAAATTGCTCATCAGTGGGACTTTGACCTGATGAAATGTTTCGGAAAATGCAGCGCTGCATACCTCATTCAGCTATAAAACCTGCTTAAATACATATTTGTGCAGATTTAATCTGTGATTGGTGTTGACAGAACGTACAGCTCCGCCGCTCCCACTTCACAAATACGTCTAATTACATTTCTCTCATTGGAGTTTCCAACAGTTTCTTTAAATCAGGTCAGTCGGAGTCAAAGCTCTTCGGGGACTGTGTCTGAATATATGCAGTATAACTGCATAAATATGTCCATACATAGCCGATATAAGACGTGAAAGTCGTCCTTATTAACCCTATTTTTTACCAAATGTCCATTTTATGATAAGAGGTCACCACAGTCTGCAACACATTCAAGAGTTCAGACAAATAGAAGAAATATGTAAACAGGAAAACAATTATTTTCATTATATATTTTTTAATACTGCATGTATTACATCAAAAACAAACAAACGGTACAATACAGATCATTGATAGCAAGGAATCGTCTTAATACAACTGCTGAGACGGGACATCACATTGAGTGTTTTTTAAGGTCTAAAATATATAATCAGGGAATGAAAATGCTACTGCGGGGATTATTGATATCTATATCTACACCTCTCTATATATTTATATCAATAATAATATATATCAAATTATATATATATATATAAATGGAAAAATACATAATTACGTTGTCATCAAAGGATTAAGACAAGTAGACTTATAGAAATTTCTTAAAATGCCCCAATATCTTAACAAAGGTGGAATATTTACTCTGAATCCTAAATGTTTTTCGGGGGCAGCAGAGTGTGACAGACCTGAGAGCCAGATTGTTAGCTCGGTCTGATCAGAGATTTCCAGGGTTTTTATCTTCTTATCTGCTATGCTGAGTTTACAATTTACAGGAAAAATAGCAAAGATTTATTCAGACTTTGTTATTAAGCTGACGCTCTCAGCCCTGCGGTTTGTGGGACCTGGACAGTTTTAGTGAAGCCAGTTGCGGTGATTTCTCCTGAAAATAAACTTTTTTTTTTTTTTTTCAAAAAGTCCAACTAACTCAGCTTTCTCAAAAACAGAAAATCAAACGGCCTCTGGGGATTGAATCTTACGCCCAGAAAACGAGTCCATTGTTGAGGCGAGCGTGAGGTTTCGTGTGGTTTTTTTTACCATTTCAGCCAGCAAACAAAGAACAATGGCGTCTGCAGCGTCTCTCGCCCTGATTAAAAAAAAAAAAACCTTCCCACAGTCTTTCTGTCCTCAAAATCCAGTGTGCCCAAAACCTTCAAACAAAAAGCATCAATGAGTGTGCTAATTAAGCAAATTAACAAAATTCAGCTGCATTCTTCAAACTAAAGAGCAACACGATAAACAAATTATTAAATATTACAAAACGACAAACAGCTCCAGCACCGTGTCAGCAGACACAAAGGGTTAAACCGCGTGGTGTTTGTGTAATTTACAGCCTGTTAAAACGAGCGCCTCGCCGGGCTCTCTGCGCGGCGCGGCGTCTCTCCTGCAGCTCAGTTTCAGACTCGGAGCGTCTTGTGGGGCCTCAGCGTGTCCACAGCTGTTCTCTCGTGCCTCTGCAGGCTAACAGCTCATGTCAAAACAACGATGAGCGTGGGCGAACAAACGCAGCGCCATCGCTCTCTGGAAAACGAGGGGAAGCCCTCTCGGCTGAGCTGCACGTAAACAAAAGGGGATTTATCTTTTTTACCTGCGTCCCCTCACCAGATTTCTTCAATCTGGATCCGTATTTGGTTACAACATTTTTTCCAGAGCAGTCTGGACTCTTACAGTAAATTCACAACATATTTTAACTCCAAATTCTTTTATATCGCACAATATTACAAATCCATGTGCTTTTTATTGGATTTTATTTGTTGTTGAAGCTCCGTGTTGCTGCTCTTCGTGTCCAGGTCTCTTTTGTAAAAGAGATCTTTGATGTCAGTGGGACAGAGCTGGTTAAATAAAGGCCAAATTAAAAATATACATATATTTAAAAAGCCTAGAATTTTAAAACATGGTCACAAATTCATATTACATATATATATAAAATGCAGCCACCACAATTTGTTTTCCATTTAGTTTTTAACTTTTAGATCTGAACTGTTTCTACGTGTTGGATATAAAACATTTTATTTTGTAAAAACTCCGATTTCCTCCTTTAGATTTGAATCTTATTTTTTATTCTGCTATTTGACACTAACGTGCACAGATTTGCACTGTTTGTGCTAAAATATATTGTGAATCTTCTCAGAACAAACAAACAAAAAACATATGAAAAAGCAGAAATGTAAAAGTTTGAGTCTGAATTTGTATCTTTCACAACATTTCCTGAGCTTAACGAGGATCACTGTCTTGTTGGTGGATTTTTTAAGTCGAAACGCTGCGACTGCTCTTGTGTCCGTAACGTTCAGGCCAAACTTGTGTCTCCGCTAATGTTTATCTCCTGCTGTCCTCCTTCCTCTCCTGCAGACCACGAGAAGCCCACGGCGGTGATCGAGAACGGCGAGGTGCGGCTGAACGGGAAGGGGAAGAAGATCAGGAAGCCTCGGACCATTTACTCCAGCCTGCAGCTCCAGGCCCTCAACCAGCGCTTCCAGCAGACCCAGTACCTCGCCCTGCCCGAGAGGGCCGACCTGGCCGCCAAACTGGGCCTGACGCAGACGCAGGTACTGTGGCGCATCACACGCACACACACACAGAAAAACAGATACTAAATACACCGATGAGGGCGAAGCAGAAAACTCTCCATTACTAACTCATATTCAGGGTTCATACGGTCATGAAAAACCTGGAAAAGTTATGGAATTTGCAAATAGTAGTTTGCACGCTTTAAATTTTTCTTAGTAAACTAAATATACCCTGAAAGTTTTTGAAAAGTCATGGAATTTAGTTTCAAAACCTGTATAATAACACATGATGTGTTCAAGGACCGGCTGAATTTTTTAAAGTTTTGGCTGTGATAAAAAGTGTCATTTGGACGATTTTAAAAAGAAAACATTTTTAAAGAAAAATGCCTCTCAAAGCTGCAGGCCTGCACGTGTGGAAGGCATGTTTTCTTTAAAGGTCACCGAAAATATTCAACAATAAAAAAGGCATTTTTTAAAAATCACCATAAGTTTTTGTTGGGTTTTTTCCCATTAAAAAAAAAAGAAATCAGCAAAAAATTTTAAAGACAAAAAAATGGCCAAAAATTTTAAAGAAAAACAAAATCGGCAAAAAAACATGAAAAGAATAAAAGAAATCATCCTAATTTTACTTTAAAAATCAGCAAAAACACATTTAAAGAGAAAAAAGCCCAAACTTCTGTAAAGAAAACTTGCCTTTTAAACTCTCGCCACTACAGCCAAAATTTTTTTAAAAAATTAAAGCGTCTTCATGGTGCTTAAATATTTATTTGACAGGCCTCCCCCTTTTTGCACCACCTCCTCCTCGATCATAAATAACGAACAGTCCCTTAAGTTATATTTAAATATTCCACTCTAATCCTTCTCTGAATTCATTATTTTTTTTAAATAATATACATTTTAAAAAGTTGTTATATAGTCATGAAAAAGAACCGATAAGGAGAATTTGATTTATTGTCTTAAAATTTGCTTTAAAGTCCTGGAAATGTATTAAAAATGTGTGTGAAGAAATATTTCATACTCAGGTTTAAACACCATTATGTTACTGAAGGTAAAACCATAATTATGTGAGATGACAGCACTCGGAAACATTTCTAATATGAACAAAGTGCTGGCTAATTTCTCTAATTGAGGGCGTATGTGCATCATCGCACCTTAATTCCAAAGTGTACGTGACGTGACACACTGTGAGGGAGTCGCCCGAGCGAGCGCCGGGACACACGACCGCAGCACGGATTAATATCACCACAACATACGTGAAGTTTTCTTTTTATGGAAAATACCACAAAAAAATGTAGATTGTGAATCCACTGTGTCTGTGATTGAAGGTTTTCGCAGTGAAATAATAATGGCCAAACCGAAACCCGAACTGGCCGCAGTGCATTCCTGTTGGCCGCTGTCACCGCTCGCTCCTCCGCGTGTAATTAGATCCTGGAAGATAAACGTAAACGTCATGTGATGTTTAGTCACCGAGTCAGGAGTCGAAACTGACGACGGCAAAACAAGAAACAACAAAAAGGTCAGAAACTAACATGACTGCCTGTGTGTGTGTGTGTGTGTGTGTGTGTGTGTGTGTGTGTGTGTGTGTGTGTGTGTGTGTGTGTGTGTGTGTGTGTGTGTGTGTGTATACTCTCAAAAAACACCCACACACATGCAGTGGTGTGTCATAACGTGATGCGTGTGCTTGGGTAATTTTTTAATTTCGTTTAAATGTAAAGGTTTTTTATGCATATGTGGGGGCAGATTGAGATGTAAATAAAGACGAGACAGAACGAAACAAGACAAAATCTAATCAGCTTTAATAACTTTCTTGCTGTCATTGATGGTGTTTTACTAAACTACGGGTGGTTTTTGGGGTCACGCGTGTGCATGTGTTCACATGCATGTATGTAGCTGATAAAGAAGACAGGTGAGAGTGGCTGAGCTATAAGAGGAAAATACAGAGTGCAAATAATTACACAAGTTATAAATAATCCTGCAGATGCACAGTAATGAGTTTAAAAATACTTAAAATAATTATTAAAGTTAAAGAAAAAATTATATATTAACAGTACAAATAATACTTTAAGAAATAATTATATAATAATAATAATATTTTTTTAATAAATTTGACTTCTCAGAGTGGTTAAATGCAGAATACTTCTTCCTCTGACTCGAGCGCGTGTGCGATCCGCCCTCCTGCAGATCCTTGAACCTAAAAATAAGGCCTTAGGTGGTTTTAAAATGTCTTAATTTAATCTTTTAAAAGTCTTAAAAAATGCTCAGACATGGAAAGTTGGATTTTTAAATTTTTAATCCTGGCTTTTTTTATCAGTCACATGAAGTCCTTTAATAAACACTGTTGAATAAGTGATGCTTTTTTAGTCTTTTAAACATCTGAAATTCATAATGTGTTTTTATTAGATGCTGTGGGATTTAATATGTAGTTACAATATGAATAAATGTCTAATTTGAGGCGTTGCATTGTTTCTGTTCGGTTTATGTTTGCAGTTTTAAACAGTCTGAGGACAACGAACAGGACAGATGCTGATAATATTACACTTTTTTAATTTTGCCTTCTGCAGATCATTTTATCGCTCTGCTTTTCGATGCGTGAAATGAGTCACAACCTGAGTGAATGTTGTCAGATCTTCCTCTGTCTCTGTGAGCAGCCGCGGAGGCTGTTTTTCTGACTGTAGACAGTCGGGTTCGTTCCTCCGACTGTCTCCTCGTTTCCCAAACAGTTTTTGAATGTTCACAGGAATCGTTTCATCGGTCAGTTTGGAAATAACTTAAAACGCTGAGAACTTTCAAGCCGAAAAACATGATGGATTTTCTCATAATGAACAACGTTATTCTAAAAATGTATTTTGGACGACCTGAGCCGTCATGCTGTCTTAATGTTTATTATTCAGTCGAAGGCACAAAGCAGAAAATACAGAAACCAAATCACCAGAATAAATGTTGCTTTTGTAAATTTCTGCAAATTGTACATAGATGATACGTTAAAAACAAAATGTCTTTACATTTCAACAACACTTCGGTTATCTTGAGGCACAAAAAACACTTTGGTTATGGTTGGGAGATCATTTTCGGCATAAAATACCCGGTTTTGGAGGTGCAATTACCACTGGAAATGCCTCTGATGTTTCACAAAAAAACCCTTTTTATTTTATTTATTTCATTTTGTTTAGCTGGGTGGCCACCATTAATGTGATATGTATGAAACGTACAAGCGTAACGTATCAACGGTTTGCAGAAATGTACAATGCAAACATTTCTTCTAGGATGGATACCGAAGCCCCAAAGTTGAGAAAAAACGGTTTTCAGTTTTTTCCACGCAATATAATACCTACAAATGTAAATACAGTACTTTGTTATGAAAGTTATGAAATAATAATACATTTGTTTATATAAGCACCTCTAAAAACGCAGCTTACAGAGTGAAAACCAGAGAAAATAGTCAATAATGTCGACCAAAGGCCAGACTTGAGTTCAGGTAGAATTAAACAACCTGTTAGAAAAATACATAAAAAACACAACAAAATAAAGGCAGTAAACACAGAACATTAACTATAATTATTATTAATAATAACAAAAAGTAAGAATATAAAGATTAATTAAAAGATTAAAAAAGCAGGTCCATTAAAATGTGTTTTAAGAATTGATTTAAAAGTCACTGATTCTGTCCTGATAATCCTCAGATTTGTCCTACAAATAAATAATTCTGGCTGTAATTCAGAGCAGTTATCAGGAACAATTACACTCACTGTTCATTAGCTTATTTTAAAAGTCCCGTAACGCTCCGTGTGTCATTATCAAAGAGAGATTACACGTGTAGAAAGGTGAAAAGTAAAGGTTGAGCTGCGGGGAAACATTATACAGTCGGATTCTTTGAAATATGATACACACAAGGGTGTGTGTGTGTGTGTGTGTGTGTGTGTGTGTGTGTGTGTGTGTGTGTGTGTGTGTGTGTGTGTGTGTGTGTGTGTGTGTGTGCCGAGTGTACATAAGCAGCTGATGTCATCAGATGAACTGTCCTAATCCCGTCTGCATTAAGCAGCGCCGCTTGTGTTTACACGGGGAGTCAGAGATGATCCGCTGGTTTGCTCTCGTCTTTTGTCGTGGCGGAGCGCGTCTGAGTGCGGTCGGCTGCGAGTCGCGCTCACGTGCGCGCTCACGTGCGCACTCACCAGAGACGCACGTGTTTGTCTGAGCTCTTTTGAGGTGTTTGAGATCAGAGAAAGTGGGTTTTGACCGACTGTTACAGGATGTCAGTTTGACGGATAAAGGATGCGACTGTAGTTTGAGGATGCAGACGGATTTTTATTCTTTTGAATGAAGGATGTGGGCGAGTTTTTAACCGGATGCTTCTTTTCAGTGAATACTCTTTTATGTAGAGAAGTAGTAATAATGATAATAACTTAATTTATATTGCACCTTTAAAAACAGAGTTCACAAAGTACTTTGATAGTTTGAGCAAAGTAGAAGCGAGAGGGGTTACATGCAAAATAATATGAGCCAAACAATAATACCAAACTAAGGCCGGACGACAGAGACAACAATTACAGAGCAAAAATAACAACAAGTCATACCAAAAAGAGAAAATGCTGTTCAAATAATATTAGCAGTGAACACAGAAATAATAGCACTGATAGTAGAATTAAACACGATTGCGGCAGAATAAAGAATAAATTAAAAGATAAAATAAAATACAAACTAAAATAGATGAATTAAGACAGACAAATTAAAATAGACGAGTAGTGATGTAAGGGTTCCTGGTTAGTATGATGCGGTAAAAGATCCTGATGGCTAGTAATACCATTCAAATTTGAATTTTCATGATAACCATGTGTGATTACCGTGCTTTGAAATTACGGTAAATACTGTCAGACTGTAATGCATCAACCACAGTTAGCAGCTCGTCCCTCCTCCTTCTGAAAACATCCCAACATGAACCCGAGAGCATGGCGAAAGGCGGCACTAATGTTCATTTAGACCTTCACTGAGGAAACTTTCCAACGTCTTTACGTGGTCTGCTGGTCAAGCACCATCAGTGCTGCGAAATCTGTAAAAACACTAGTTGAGCATATTCGTACAAACATCTTTATGTGTGCAGTTTTCCCGCCTGCAGTGTGCAAAAAGTGCAGTTACCAAAGTGCTGCTGCTTATTATGTTTTTGTTTAATACAAAATTTCTTGAAATGAGTGTCTATCTGTACTTTTTGAACATTTGCCAGCACATTTCAACGCTATCACGATAATTGCGATAACTGTGATAATTTTGGTCACAATAATTGTGATATGAAAATTGTATACCGCTACGTTTCCATAGAGAAGTTAATGTTAAGGTTAGACCTTTTCGCAAATAGTAATCCTACAAAGAGGCAGTGGTTTAGCTGATTTAACCGCTAGGTGGCGCTACAGGTAGCAAGTGTGTTTTTGCTGTTTTTGTGTTTGTAAATGTTTATATTTTTTTAAATATCTCTCATGTCACAGAAACCACTGAGAGTGAATCTTGTGTTTTGAGCGTTATTCTCTGTGATCTTTGGAGCTCCGAGCGCTGCTGTTGCCGGGCAAAGGCGTCAGTTTTCCTCACGTTTGTTTTTTTTTTAAGGCGGCCCGCCACGATTAAAACATCCGCTACCACAAAAAGATTTTACACCCTTGGAGCTGGACCGTAAACTAGAAGCTCTGTCGTGAAGTGAACACCCGTTCGGTGATTGATTGCACCACACTCTTGGAGAGCAGAGCGTACTCTGGGCACAGATGGAGCAGCAGAGTGTCAGGAGCAGTGAAAGTGAAACTTAACCGATCATTCTGCAGCAGCCGCTCCTCTGGTCTCTCGCATTACTATAACGTAGATAAGGATTGAAGAACCGACACATTTACCACATCTAATCAAAATAAAGTTTTTTTCACTGCAAACCAAATGGATACCTATATGTTTTACATTTGTTCCACATCCAATTTTCCAATTTTTACTACATCTAAAAAGGTTTTATCCTGAAATGAACTCTCTACATAAAACAGGACATGGATTCACAGAAAGGAAGCACCCAGTCCAAAAAAAAGTTGGGTGTTACATTACAATAAAACAACAAAATAGCCAAAGTAATTGATGTGGGTTTTTTAGGGTTTTTTCCAGGTTATTGTAAAATTGGTCTCAAATTTGTTTTAACCTCCACGGTCGCCTCGTTTGTTGTTGTGTGAAACTTTTGCCTCCTGGTGCCGTCCTCCGCTGTATCTATGCAAACATTGGATCTTAAATCTGAAATTATTTCTCTCTGTGGGGAAAAAATGATATTATGTTTAAAATCTAACAGAGTTGTTTTTTTACGGACTGGTTTTCTCTCCTCGGGCTGCGGCTCAGTAAATAGACGGAGACACAGAACAGCTTGTAGTCATGTTGCTCTCAGTCAGCTGTAATTAGTCCAGCGTGCACATGGAGCTGTACGAGCACACACACACACACATTCCTCACATGCATGGCTGCGCACACACACATGCATTGACTCAGACATACAGTATGTAGCACAAGCGTGCATTTTCATACACATACACAGATGGAAACATAAACACACACACACACTTGAAGATAGCGATCGTACACCAAATCTCTGCCCCGCCTCCACGCCATTAGGCTGGCAGCCAACCGCTGACCACCTCCGTCCAAATCTCCAGTTTTCCCAGACGAAGCTGAGAAATGGCACGTAACACGGTTCCACGTTTTCCTCGAAACTCTATCTCTATCTCTATCTCACACACACACACACACACACACACACACACACTTTGCCCATCTAAGTAGCTAAAAACACCAAATGGACGCCTTTTATTGCTACAAATTTGACGCCCAGTGTTCAAGAATATACAGACACACTGCGAGGTTCAGTTTCATCACTCAAACCCCAGAATAAATGTTGCCATTCTTTGTTTTCCTGCAAACCGCAGATATGTCACATGTGCACGCTATTTTGTAACAGATACTTTGAAAGTGTTTGTTTCAACAAGTCTTAGGTTAACGTCCAGTTGGATTTAGGCACAAAAAACGCTTGTCACAGTCAGGAATGATCATGTTTGTCTTTATGGCTCTGGGGGCCTCCTCCTCGCCCACCTCCTGCTGGCGTTTCACTAAAAAAGAACCGCTTTTCATGAAACAATGCAGCAGAAACACAGCGATGTCTCGGAAAAAAACAACCGTTCTTGTGGCGCTGTCCAGGCTGGAAATGTGCCGATGTCTGTGTGAAACCAAACAAACACTTTTCTGGTATAATCCTCGATGAAAAGCAGCGATGTCTTGATTTGAAATGTGGTTTTGGTTGCAAAACGCAGCAATGTTTGTAAAAAACAACCTCTTTTCGTAGCAGTAGCTCGATTTTTCTGCAAAAAAGAAATATCAAAAAGGTTTCGTTGCACTATCCCATCAGAAATTAACTAATATCACAATGAAAAACGTCTGCGTCTGTGCTTTTGGTGGTATTATTCTCGCTATAAAAGCAGCAGTGTCAGGGTAAAAAAAAGCCCACTTTTCCAGGGACTATCCTGTCAGGAAACACGGCATAAAATCACTTTCTGCCGCACGATCCTGGCTGGAATCGCAGCAATGTGCCAATTAAAAACAACCAACCACTTTTTGTGGCACAATCCTAAAAAAATGCAGTGACGTCTTAATAGAAAAGATTACGCATTGTGGCACTATCCAGGCTGGAAATGTACCGATGTCTACGTTACACTAAACAACCACTTTTTTCGGCATAATCTTTGATGGAAGAGCAGCGATGTCATGCTTAAAACATCCACTTTTCGTCGCACTGTCCCGGCAGAAACACGCAAATATCACGATTAAAAAAAAAAACTGCTGCTTTTTATGGCATTATCTCAGCAGGAAATGCACCAATGTGTCAGTTTTTTAAAACTGCTTTCTAGGGCGCTATCCCTGCTGGAAAAAGCAGCTATGTCAAGGTAACAAAAAACCTTTTCCTGACATTATTCTGTGAGGAAACATGGCAAAAAAAGACTTTTGGTGGCACTAACTCAACTGGAATGGCAGCAGTGTCTCAATTAAATACAGACGCTTTTTGTGGCACCATCTCAGCAGGAAGCGCAGTCAAAAACGTGAGAGGAAACACAGCGATATGAAACACGTTTGATTCCCCAAAAAGCTGCTGGAAATGCAGCAACGACTGGCTGAAAAACAGTCTGTTGTGTCGTTTGTTGCATCGACTCTTTAAAACTACGCAAACAGCCTTGATTTCTTTCAACATCATAGTAAAGTTCTCTGAACATTTTTTTCAAGCTTTTGAAAAAAAATTATAAATTTATAAATTGCAGGACGGCTCGGGGTTCAAAGTTGTGAAAAACATCTGAAAGCAGCACAAGAAAAGTGACGTCCATCCAGGTTTCAAAGGGTTAAAATGCCGATGTGAAACATATGAAACATGCAGTTTTTGGTGGTTTGCAGAAACATACAATGCCAACATTTTCTCCTGGTGACTGAGTTCAATATATCATGTTCACACACACACTCACACACACACACACACACACAGAGCGGCACCTGGCCTGCCTCTGCACTAATGTCGGTGTGGTTGGCGGCGCTCTCAGGGAAGCTGTCAGCTCCGTGTTGCTGCTGGAATATGAAACCAATAATTAGGGCAGAAATCGTCTCAGTGAGGCTGCATTAACTTAACGTGCTGTTGATTGACTCGCGGGCTCATAAGCTGCGCTGCACACACTCACTTCAGGGTTCATCCGGGTGATTATTTCACTGCAGGCTCTGCGGTTTGGTGGCTGTCATTTTTATTACATTAGTCTGCAGATTGTTGGAAATGCGGCCGCGCAGTTTTGGTTTGAAGCACGGCTGCAGAAACGATGAGGACAAGTCAGCTCTTCTTTAGGACATTTCACAAATTTAAGACATAGCATTGATTTTAAGACATTTGTCGAATTTTAGGATGTTTCTAGGACTTTTGGACAGTTGCAGATTTGCAGGATATTACAACATTTCAACAAGTTTAGGATGTTTCTCAGATTTTAGAATCTTTAAAGGATTTTAGGACATTTCTAGGACTTTAGGACATATCTCAGATTTTACAACATGTCTCAAAGTTTAGGGTGTTTGTAAGATTTTAGGATGTTTTTAGGATTTTAGGACATGTCTGGGACTTTAGGATATTTCATGGATTTTCAGGATTTCACGAGTTTTAAGGACATTTCTGGGATTTCAGGACATTGGGGTGTTAGTTCGGCCCTCTGTCGGGGGCGTGGGGGTCTGTTTTGATGCTGTTTTATGCACTCTGGCATCTTATGGACATTAAAAGGACAAAAACAATTCTCAGTGTCAATCACTTTATTTTTATTGTGAATTATAAAATGTTTGGGGGCCTCGCGGCACCCTATCAGGGGCCAGATTTGCCGGCGGGGCGTAAGTTGAGTGTCACTGTTTTATGATTTTCTGTTTTGATTTTAGTACAATTTACTATAATAAAGAAGTTGGAGAAAGAGCTTGACTCGCGAGATAATTTCTTAATAAAAAGCATCATGTGGTGTAATTACATCGCCGTAGCGTATTTATGGAGTGGCAGTTTGATTTTATCGTCCGTCCGGACTCCAAACAGGCCGTGACTGACGTCAGCAGATCTGCTGGAACAATAGAGATCAAATTAAACGTCACGTTTGGCTCCGCAGGACGTCTTTTTGATGACAGCGTATAAAAGGGATAATTTTTTTCCACGTGTTTAGTGTCAATTAGAGCGGTCTGAAATTAGATTTTTAATAGAATAAAATATCTCCCATAAACCACTTCAACCATCATAACTATCTATAAAAATCCCGGGGTAATAACTCCCAGCGCTGTCAGCGAGAGCAGAAAACAATTTGAGCGCCAAGCGTGTTTTCCCTGCTCTCTCTGCTCCGCAGCGCCGCTCCTTTGGGCGTTTGTTTCTCGTCTTTACGGCGCAGTTAAAACCTGTTTGAGACCAAAGTATCCTTCGCTGCCTGAGTGTAATTATTCATGATTCATTTGTTCTGCTGAGCTGACATGTTGCCCGACAGGCACATTTGTGTAATTTGACGCTCAATTTGCAAGCACGCTGGAAACGGAGAACATGCCAATTATATCGACAGCAACACAACTGAATCATCAGACCACAGAGATGCGATCCCAGCGACACACAGCTCGATACTCTGATACGCTCTGTTAATAACACGTCTGTCTCTCTCACACCCGTCCTGCGCATCATACTCCTCTCATGGAGCTGCTGCCTCGTGTGTCCAAAAGAGTTAAGACACTTTTTAGATCTGACTTTTCCTCAGGCTTCAGAGATTCAGACTAGATTGATATCAGTGTTTTAGATCTTTATTTATTTATTTGTGCATTTAGTGAAATAAAACAGAGAAATACACAATCATAAGAAAAAACCCACCAAACAATAAAATTAAAGATCACCTCCAATTTAAAGACAAAATACTTTTTTAAATATCTCAAAGAAAGAAAAGAATATTTTCATCAAAATAATAAAGTCCAAAAGACAAAAAAATATAATAAAAGTAAAATAAAATAAAACTTGAAAAAAATATCAAATTAAAATGAGAAAAAGATTACTGTGACATAATTACTATTCACTGCTTACATACACCCCATAATTCATATCAACATGGGGGACACTTCCACACAAAAAACCTCCCAAATCTCACAGACTACATTCACACTTATGAAAATCATTTTATCCCCAAACATGTACAAGCGTCCGCCAATTCAAATATATGTGATATGTTTTTCAGGGAAAAATTTTTAAAAAGCACTTTTTTTTTAATTTAACAGGAATGCACTTTTCCCAAATTCCTCCTCTCTGTGTCAGTTTGGAAACCTCGCTCTGGGCTAAAAAAATAAATAAATACAAATTGAACTCCAAAAAACTGTAAAGAAAACCGTCTTTCCATGAGGCGTATTTTACATTTGTAATCTGAGGGTTCGTGGAAACCCGCCTCCACACCTGACCGTCCCGGTTTACCGTACGAAACATCAGCTGATCCACGAAACTCTCACTCGCTGTAGTTATAATAATAATAATAACAATAACAATAATGATGATGATGATAATAATAATGGTGATAATAATAACAATAATAATAATAATAATAATGTTAACAAGAGTTACAAAGAATAAATGTAATAATAAAAATGGATAATAAATGTAAAATGAATTGTGAAGTAATTAAAAAAAGAAAAGGCCCATCTGAAGTTCATTGGTGTCTTTTGTGTGTAACGATTTGAGAGACCGGGACAGTGTTATTAAACGAACACGAGTGTCTCTGAGTGTTATAATGCATGATGGTGTTTTTCAGCTCAGGAAATATTCCCACAGACGCTGTGTCCGGGTTAAAGAGAGCTTTCGGTCGGTACGCTGTCACTTTTTACGATTATTGCTTCACCTGAACGGCTCATTATAATTGTAGGTTAACTAATTGTAGGTTATTTTACTGCGTTGTCGTCCCTAACAGTCGCAGGTGTGTCAGTGGGAGGGGCAGCACACAGACTCTTTTCATATTTAAAATATTCACATTTACATTTACATTTATTTTCTCACATTTACATTATTATTTTTTACAAATTCTCTGTGAATATCGTTTGTGATAATATGCAAGTAACGGTAATTGATTACTACAGTATTATTATATATTATTATTATTATTACAGTAAAACGTGGCAACTCCAGCAAACAACGGAAAGATGCTAAAAATAATAATAATTTAAAGTGTTTTTATTATTATTGCTATTTGAATGTTCACGTTTTTGTCCCTGACAGGCTCAGGTTGTTATTCTAAGCGTCTGACAGCGTTTTGGAAATGATCCCTGCAGAGAAAGAGCTTTTTGTTAAAGACTGAAATCCTTTTTGTTCGAATAAAAATAAATAAATAAAAAAAACTTTAAAAAATGAAAAGTTAAAGAAAATTGCTTGAAATGAGCAAAAAAGAATTACCTGAAAAAAGTCCTAAATAATACAAAAAAAACAATAGAAAATATATATTTCTGTAACCTATTTGTACATGTAAAGTTTGATAATCGTAAATATCGTTTTCTTGATATTTTTCCCTCCTTCATATTTCATTTAGTAGATGCATAATCTTCTTTAAAATGTCTAGGGAAAAAAGAAAAAAGAGAGGGAAAATATACATTTTCTCACAATGAAATAATTAATATTATGATACAAAATTATTTTAATTTTGAAGCACATTTTCTGTTATTTCCTTTGTTGTTTTTTAACTTTATTTTTAGGGTGATTTTTGGTCTTTTTTTCTGTTTTTGTTTTTTTATAATTTTTTGGGGAATTATTTTGTACTCTACTAATTTCTTGCAAAATTTTGGGGTCATTCCTCCTTTTTTTCTCTTTGCTTTCTTCCCGTTTTTTTTTTTTTTTTTTTTAATAAAATCAATTAATCTTTTATTAACTCTTTCCTTGTCCTGCAGGTTAAAATATGGTTCCAAAACAAACGATCCAAGTACAAGAAGATCATGAAGAACGGGCCCTGTGGACCGGAGGGAGACCACCTGGCCCCGCCGCCGCCCTCCTCCTCCTCCCCCTGCTCCCTGTGGGACATCAGCATGGCGGCCAAAGGCGCGCCGGTGCACTCTGGAGGATACATGAACAATTTTGCTCACTGGTACCCGGGACACCAGCAGGACTCCATGCCCAGGACTCAGATGATGTGACAGGCAGGAGGACGCAGCCCCTCCAGGACTTACCGTGGATTTATAGCAGCGAGCGAGCGGAGCGGCGCTGTGAGGGACGCCGACGCCGTTCAGCTCTGGAGGGAGAAATAAGAAAACTGGCAGAGCTGAAACGCAGCGAACAGACGCTGAGGCTGAACTGGAGACGCTGCGGCCCGAGCGCTGAACGGAGCCGGGTCGCTTAAAAAACTGATTTGTAAGAGGAGGAAAGTGTTAATTTTTCTGCCAAAAATAATGCAGCCAGCCGAGTTATTTCTGCCTCCAGAGAAGCTCGACCTGCCGAGACTTTTTTTTTCATTAAGCTACGAAACTCATCCGTCCCTGCGTCTCTGATTCTGGACTTTTCAGGGGTTTTTCTGTCTTTTCAGTCTGCAGGAGGACATGTTGGCGCTGTACGTTTCTGCAAACTGTGAATACCGCACATTTAGATTTTCTCACGTATCATGTCAACGTTTCGAAAGCGTCCTCGTTTGTGAGCCGACTTTGTCATCAGGAGGTTGAGGAGAGACGTCTGCCGGCGAGTTTCCGTCAACCCTCAAATTGCATGAACTAAATTGCGAATATAAAATACTCCTGATGGAAACACGTCGTAAAAATATTTTACGCTCATATGAGGAGGTATTTCAGGTGGTATTTCAAATACACTCTGGAACCGGGTTCCAAAAGTTTATGTTTTCAGGTCCCCGAAACGCCGTCGTCATGTGAACAAAACAAAACCATAAAACCTAAAGTTTAGGGTTTTGTGCAAGAAACACGAGACTGAAGCCTCCTGAAGCAGATCAGTGTTCAAAGGAACCAGTCGCTTGTTTTTTAGCAGGAAGTCGCTGCATTTTCTGCCACGTCAGTCCCAAAAAAAAAAACATTGTTTTTATGTCTGTGGCTGGAGGCCGCCTGCCCATTCTTGGGTTTTGGCACAAACATCCACTGGTGGTCAAATGTCAAGGTAACAGTGACCTCACATTTTTTTCTATGCCGAAACGCCGGCGAGCGCAGAGGACAGAGGCAGATGTTTTCGGGTTGTCCGTCTGTTCGTGCGGATCGTGAACATGTTATCTCAAGGACGCCTTGAGAGAATTCCTTCCAATTTGGCACAAACGTTCAAGTGGACTCAAGAATGAACTGATTAGATTTTGGCGGTCAAAGGTGAAGGTCACGGTGACCAAACTTCCACTTGGACTCAAAAATGAAGTGGTCAGAATTTGGGCTCATTCTTGTGAACGTGATGAATCCTTTAAAGTCTCATCAAATGTGGCACAAACGTTCGAGTGGACTCAAGGATGGACTGATTAGACATATTTTTTTCTCGAATTTAAACTGCCTCGCGATGCATCGTTGCATCCCTGATGGGAACCGTGACGGCGGCGTGATGTGTTGGCGTGTAAAGTGCGAATGTTGCGCGCGTGTGGTTTGCAGAAACGGACAATGCCGACATGTTTTCTGGCGGTTGTGTTGGGTTTCGGCGGGCGGGTTCACGTGTAAAAACGAGGGATCGTCAGGGTTTCTTCAGTGTTGGTCTTCGTGAATCTGATTCGTGGGACCTTTTTGGTCAAAAGAAAAGTTCTTCTGATTGTGACCGCTGTGTGTGTGTGTGTGTGTGTGTGTGTGTGTGTGTGTGTGTGTAGCATAAACGGCTGTAAAGAGCCGCGCTGAGGCTCTGATGAGGAAAACGAACAAGCAGCTACTTTATGGTACTTATTATAATCCCCCTTTTTTAGAAACTATATGGGAAAAAGGCACTGAATGGATACTTCTTGTACGAGTCAAATTTTATTATATGTATTTTTTCATTAGTATAAAAGATTTAAGGTAGTTTGAAAGATCAAGCCCAAAAAAAATGCCAGAAATATGAATTTGTTCTCATTTTCATAATTAATTTCACTAGATTTAAATAACTGATCCTGTCACTCATTGTTCAGCTTGGTGGTAAATTTCGGGCTGACCGGGACTTCGCGGACCAGGGTGGAACCTCTTAGACTGTTTTCGGCTAAACGTTGCTCGAATCGGTTGAAACTCATGATAAATTCTTAGAAAATCAGAGAGATGATGCTCTGCAGACGATCATCAGACGAGGTGAGAAACTTGTGTCGGGAGCTCATTAAAAATCCAGGCAACCGAAAAATGAGAAAAACGAGAAAAAAATTCATTAAAAAGCCTTTTATTAAAGGGGCTAAATCATGAAAAGAGCCGACACGTTTCGCCCTCCTCCGGTCGTCACCATTCAACCCAAACTTTCCAAAACTCCGCCTGAGGGCCTGGAAAATTGTGAATTTCCACAAAAACAGAATATTTATTGTGAAAAATCAATGTTTTCAGAGGTTAAAACTATCGCAAAACCTTTCATCATTTTATCATTTTCTGACACAAACCAGCCAAAATTAAGCCAAATGATCCTTTTTAACAAGTTATTTAGTCCAAAAATATCATGTTACCAAAATATTTTGGGTCTAAACAACTTGTTAAAAATTAGATTTTACATGTTTATAAGTAGCTGTTGTATGAATTTGGTTCTAGAAAAATGAAAACAAGGTTTGTTCTGAAAAACAGTA
Organism: Plectropomus leopardus; assembly: GCF_026936395.1. NCBI lineage: Eukaryota > Metazoa > Chordata > Actinopteri > Perciformes > Serranidae > Plectropomus > Plectropomus leopardus. The sequence goes on from NC_142193.1 coordinate 31,591,596, forward strand.
AAATAATAACAGCTACTTGTATTCATGTAGAGTATCATTTTTTTAATCATTTAGTCCCAGAATTTTCTGTTTCTAAGGTGATATTTTGGGACTAATAACTTGCATTTTTTTTTAACTTTGGTTCTACAAAATGATGAAGCAGTTGGTTTGACAAAAAATTAGCAAAAAACTTACAAAAAGTTACAAGAAAATTACCTGAGAATAAAAAAAGTTCAAAAAGAGACCAAAAATGCTAAAAAAAAAAATTTAAAAAATGCATATCATAAAAAAAGTTTTATTTTGTAGAATAACTTAAAATATAGAATGATTAGTTTTATAGATACAATTTTCGGGACATTTTTACCCTTTTTTTAAATAATAATACTGCATAATTTTCGGTATATTTTCTTTTTACCTTACACCTTTTTTTCAGTTTGTGGGATATTTCTTTCCAAATCACTCATTGCCTTTTTTTTGTTAAATTAATCAAATCAGTGTTTCAGGTTTTAGAGGTTAGGACGCTTGTGAACGGCACCTGAACGCAGCACAAGAAAACTCTAAAACAAAAAAAATTTCACAATAAATATTTGGTTTTATAAACAATTCAACAACATTTTGGTGAGAATTCACAATTTTGGAAAGTTTGGGATCTCCAGAATTTAAAATGAGGAAAAATGGATTTGAGCAGCCGAACGCAGGAGCCTGATTGGTCCGGCAGAGATTAAGAGGTTAATTCATTTCAGTTCTGATTGTCTTTTATTTTCTTTTTCTTCTCTGGTGGATTTTAATGATGGTTTCTGTAAATGTTTTTTTCCCGCTCACCTCCTGAAGTTTACAGTCATGATCTGTTCAACAGTCTCTTAAAAAACTGATCAACATTCGGCCGGAAGCGAATCGGCTTTTCTGAAATAAATCAAACGCAGTGG
>NC_142193.1:31600000-31615000 GCF_026936395.1 Plectropomus leopardus
GTCTGTAACGCTGTTTGAAAGCGTCCTCGTCTGTTTCTCTTCCTCATCATCACGCCCTCTTTCTCTTTGTTGGCTAACCTGTGGGTTTGGTTGGTTGGTTGTTTGTCATGTGCACGCGCACGTGCACACACACACACACACACACACACGTCTCTCCTCCCCTCTCCAACTGCGTGCCACATGAAAGCGGTGTACACCCGTCTCTCTCTGTGTGTCAGCGGTGTGTTATTAGTATCCAGAGACTCCAGAGTGTCTGCAGCACTGTCACCTCCCACTGCCTCCTTTACACGCACTCTGAGTGTGTGTGTGTGTGTGTGTGTGTGTGTGTGTGTGTGTGTGTGTGTGTGTGTGTGTGTGTGTGTGTGTAATATATAGATGGGTGCAACCTGTATCTGTTGTCTGACTCATCTGACGGGCACACCAGTGAAGCACCGTCAGCACACTTTCAGTGCTTTTGTGTAAGTGTGTGTGTGTGTGTGTGTAAGTGTGTGTGTGTGTGTGTGTGTGTGTGTGTGTGTTTGTTTGTGTAATGCATTCACATGTGAATACACACTGAAGATAATACACTGATCCATATCTAAACTTTTATTTTTCACTCATTTTCTTGGAAAAAAAACCTTTTAAGGCACAAACTGTTTTTTTTCTACATTTGACTCTATAAATAAAAACCTGAGGACATCACATGTGTTAACAGAATATATACAACTTTATTTTTCAAATGTTTTAGCACCAAGTGTGTCACCTTTAACCCTTTGAAACCTGGATGAGCATCACTTTTTCTTGTGCTGCTTTTTAGACGCTTTTTAACCTTTGAAACCTGAGCAAAACAGTTGAATTCTCCTAAAAAACACAGAAAGGCAACGAGCAAACTGCAGGAAAACAACCTGGAAATTATTGTTACATTCTTGTCAAATTGCTCATTGCCTTCCTCTCCTGTTTTTGAAAGAAATTAAGCCAATTTTTTGTCATTTAGGTTTTAAAGGGTTAACACTTTTTGTTTTTTCCTCCCCAAATCAAATCCATTTGCTAAGGTTTCAAAGGATTAAGGGGTTAAATTCACTTTGTAAAATCTCCTCCGCTCACGGGTCACATCAGTTTGGCTGATATTTGATGGTTTCAGCCCTCAGTGTTCGCCTGTGACACGCTCCTGTCCTGCTCTCCGTAAAGACAAAAAAACAAAAGAAAAAGAAAACATATCTTTAAATTTGCTGCAAAGCCTGAAAAGTTTCAGTAGTATTCAGTTCAGAGGGAAAATGCTGTCAGAAGCTGTTTCCAGAAATAAAAAGAATTAAGGGAAGACTGAACCGATGCAAAATCCTGAAAAATGGCATAAATATCGTCATATTTAAAATATTAAATAAAATATTGTCTGTTATCAGTGATTTGAAATTAAAAAAAAAAAATTAAAAATCAGTATCAGTCTCAGCACAGAAAAAAGGCGCATCCATCACCCCGACGTCTTTGTTATGAGATCGTAAACTCGAGAGCGGACGGGGCAGCTGAGGACGCCACTTGTTTTTAATCCACGTTTACTATCCGAAAGCCGTTTTTACGACATGTGTGTCAGGTTTTACAGTCATGACTCGTGTCTGATGATCGCTGTCAGGTGTCGCCGGTCACCACAGCGCTCCAAGTCATCCAAAAAAGAAAACCAAAATCCCCCCAGCGCGCTGGAGTCAGACTGTTGAGCGTCAGTAGACGGCGCCCAGACTCTGCGCGGCGGACGCTGCTGCCGCTGCTGATGGCGTGTGGTGGCCCGACTGTGGCAGACCTAAGTGTGCGCCCTGCTGCTGGTACCAGTCCTGGTGCGTGTACTCGCCCATGCAGGCGGGCGAGGAGTCGACGGGCGGCTGATAGGGACCCTGCCCCCTGCTGGTGGGATCCATCATTGCGTTGCTCTTGTTGTTGCTGCTGCTGCTGTTGTTGTTGTTGTTGTTGTTGTTGTTGTTGTTGTTGTTGTTGCTGTTGTTGTTTTCCCACACGGCGGGGGACGGAGGAGAGTTGCAGGCCATGGAGTCGCTGGCGTCCGGACTGTGTTCAAGAGGAATTTCCCCGAGTGGAAACTCTCCGTTCTTGTAGAGCTTCTTGAACTTGGAGCGACGGTTCTGGAACCAGATCTTGACCTGGAGGAACCGGAGACAGATGTCGAGGTGACGGAAAGAAATTAACCGAAAAAACCAACAGCAACATTCAAAATTCCTGCGTGAGCTCTGGTTTGGTCTTCACCAGCTTCTTAAAGTCCATTTTAGACTCCACACAGCCAGAGACACTCAACCGGCTCTGCTAACGGCCACTTCTGCGCACTGACAGGAGGCCAGGCGCCAGTCGCGGCATGTTTAGGATTTTAGGACATTTCTACCATTGTGTGATGTTTTCAGGGCTTTAAGACATTTCTAGGGTTTTAGGACTTTTGTCGAATTTTAGGACATTTCTACAATTTTAGGACATTTCTATGATTTTACAACGTTTACAGGGTTTTAGGACATTGTTGAATTTTAGGACTTTTCTACAATTTCAGAAAGTTTTCTTGATTTTATGATGTGTCTAGGATTTTAGGACATTTCTCTGATTTGGATTTTAGGACATTTCCAGAATTTTAGGAGCTTTCTGATTTTAGGACATTTCTAGGACTTTAGGAGGTTTCTATGATTTTAGGACATTTCCAGGATTTCAAGACACTTCATGGATTTTAGGACATTTGTAAGATTTTGGGACATTTCTAGGATTTCAGGACATTTCTAGGATTTTAATTCCTGCTGGAGTTGGTGGAGACCAAAGACAGAGCTAAAAGAGAGAATATTGGACTTGAATCCATCAGGTGGCACAAACACAAAGAATCTGAATGAATCCTCATGTTTCTCTCTGACTGCAGGATGTTTGAATACACACTTTTCCTGTGTAATATTACACACACTTCTTTACTAATAAGCAATATATCAATTCCATACAACACTAAGAGCTGTGATTGGCCAGCAGAGGTTGCGTCATTGATTGTAAATGTAACGTCATGGCACTGTGAGAGCTTTTGTAATGCTGTTATTTTCATATTTAATCCACGAGAGCATCAAACCAGATGGCACGACAGCGTTTCAGGTTGATTAGGATCGCTCATATCTTTGTTTTCTTAAAGTCGAGCATAATCCTGAGCAATGATTTACAGCAGATGTAACAACCTGCACGCCAGCTTTTGTCTGTTATCACTGGAGCAAAGATAATTCATGTGGTGGTAAATCATTAGGCAGGAGGACTGTACAAACCAGACTGACACCACAGGAACGACTGACGGGGCCGATCTCCGTCTGATAAATGTGCTGCGTTACAGCGCTGCATCCTGTTGGATTTTATCCCTAATTCACTTTGTTAAAAGTTATCTCAGTAGCAGCGTGGTTCTGTGAATACGATTATTCTTTTATGCTGTTGACAAAATAAATTTTGCAAATGATATTTTAGCAGAACCCAGAGCTTTAACATACGGTGTTTTTCTTTCACCTTTTCATACTTATTCACATACTTATTCACTTACTTACTTCATACGTTTACCGGACAATCTTATTCAAACACTTTACCTGTGTACAACGATATCGGTTTTTCAGGGGTACCGATTATTAGCAGTTAATGAGACTGATATGAATTTACAATAATACAAAATGAATGATTAATTATTACAATAATAATTGCACTTTTTAATTGATTAATTTGATTGGCAATTGTTATATAACATATATAATATAACACCGATACAGATAAAAGGCAAAATGCTATTATTGGCTCCAATAATCGACCAGGCCGATAATCTGTCACCAAGTCTGCGTCTGAATATCACGCTCTGGGTTTCCTCCTGCGTCCGCTGCAGACGCTCCAAGACGCCGCTACCAACACCAGGATGTCAACGAAGGCGAGCGTTGGGATTATGCTTCAAAAGCACGTGTTGATATTTCGGCAACAAAAGCCCATGATTGAATGGAAACACGTCAATTTAGAAACAAACTCCAGTTCATCTCAAAAAAGTTTTTACGTTTGTGTGAAGTGGTAATTTAGGTGATTCAAAAAAGCCTTATTTCCCCAAAATGCAATGGAAACACCGTTTTCGCTCTGATAACTCAGATAATGTGCAGCACAATGTGGCGGTAAAGCAGCTTTATGGACGCCAACCGCCATTAAAGCCAAAGAAGAAGAAAAAGTAATACGAAAAATACGAAATAAATATCAACGCTCAATGGAAATGCAGTCCTCTCGCAATTATGTTTTATCGAAGTTTCAAAATTATCGCTGAAGTTTTGTGCAAATCTGTCATGTGAAGGTGTGTGTTTATGTGTCTTTATGTGTGTGTTTGTGTGTGTTGGTGTGTGTTTGTGTGTGTGTTGGTGTGTGTTGGTGTGTGTTTGTGTGTGTTTGTGTGTGTGTTTGTGTGTGTTTGTGTGTGTTGGTGTGTGTTTGTGTGTGTTGGTGTGTGTGTTTGTGTGTGTGTTGGTGTGTGTTTGTGTGTGTGTTGGTGTGTGTTGGTGGTGAGAGCACCATCAGTGCATATTTGCAGCCGCCTGCGTCTGCGTCTGCGACCTCACCTGCGTCTGCGTGAGGCCCAGCTGCGCGGCCAGCTCGGCGCGCTCCGGCAGGGCCAGGTACTGCGCCGTCTGGAACCTCCTCTGCAGGACCGCCAGCTGGTAGCTGGAGTAGATGGTCCGTGGCTTGCGGACCTTCTTGGGCTTCCCGTTGACCATCCGAACCTCCACGTCTGGTTCCTCTTTCACTGTGGAAAGAAACGGTAAGAAGTCATGAAATATTCCTGCAACACTGTCACCTTCTTCTTCTCTGCTCTCATAAAATGTAACAGCCTGTAGGGTGAAATGTCTTGTCCTAAATGTCCTAAAATCCTAGAAATGTCCCAAAATCCTAGAAATGTCCTAAAATCCTAGAAATGTCCTGAGAAACACCTAGAAAATTCAGGAAAAGTCCTGAAATTCAAGAAACGTTGTAAAATCCTAGAAACGTCCTTAAGTCCTATCACCTTCTTAAAAATCAAAAAAATTGTCCTGAAATTCTAGAAATGTCCTAAAATCCTAAAAAAAATGTCCTGAAATCCAGCAAATGTCCTAAAGTCCTGTCAACTTCCTAAAACCTTCCTAAAATCCTTGAAATGTCCTGGAATCCTGTCACATATGGGGTTAATGCGACGGGCCCTGGCTCCTGTCATTTAGTAAGTGGCCCCACGTTGAGGGCCCCTGCTGCAGAGTCTTTTCCGTCATGTGATGAGCTCGTATTCAGCCTCTGCTGAGCGCTTTGTGCACAGAGTAAAAATAGCCTCGCCGCTACAACCCCGAAGTTTCAAAGAAATTCCGCCAGCTCTCTGAACTTGTAATTTTGGTCGGAGCGTCTCCCACAGCCGGGGAGGGAGACGGAGATTTATGGGAGCTTTTCATGTCGCCTGCAGGGACGCTTGGATACATCTCTCTCCTGTTTGTGCTCTTATTTCTGTTTCTTTCTTTCTTTTTTTGTCGTCTTTGAGACAAACAGACAAACTTCTGCACCTGATCAACACATTCATCTTCATCGCCTTCAGATGGGAAACAAAACGTTTAAAAAGGAAAACAGCGGCCTTTGACGAGAACAAATAATATTTTTTTGACATTTTAATTTTCATGAATCATTTTGCGTTTACACAGACGTGAATAACTCGTCTATGATCGAGTTATTGGAGCATCCTGCTCATGTGTTTGAGAATGTAAACACCTTATTTCATTTCTCATAAACCCAAATATGCCGGCTGCAGTTCTCTGAAAGACACTAAGATGTAAACTGGGAAAATGAATAATCCGGTTTCTCTCATGAAAACCAAACCCAGAATACGATCATCTTTTTTTTTTAAATTTAATGTAATAAAATTTAAGCCAATTTAATCTTTTTTTTTCAATTTTATTTAAATTTAATGTAATAACATTTATTTTAAATTAGTTTAACTTAATTAATTTGTTTAATTAGTTTAAGTTTGTTTTGCTGTTTTTTGGGTTATTTATTTTTAAATTTTTGGGCCAAAAATGTCTCCTTTGATGGTAAAGATTGCCACTTGTTTAGGAAATGCAATGTAGTATTATAATATTTGACAAATGTATGCATTTATGCCAACATACATATATTACCAACAATGTACATATTGTTGTAATATGTGTAAAAAATTATAATTTATATTATTTATTTGAATAAAGATTCTTCCAAATAATAATAATATTTTTAAAAAGTCAGGGGTTGAAATACTTTGCCAGTGTTTATAAATAATGAACATATAATTATATACATTTTTGAAGAGTCTTTCTTTTCTTTTACTGTTTTAGTTCACTGTTAATTAAACTGACATCGTTTATTCTTTTTTCCCTCAATTTTAGCAACCTAGTTTACACAATTAATATCTTACATTTATTTGAAGGCTCATTCCACTATTTTTGGGCTTAATATATTTAAATTATTATATATTTGACTATAAGTATTTTTTAGATAATTCTAATTAATTTTTTAAAAGTCAAAATGTTGAAATTGTTTTCTAGTATTTATTCCAATGGACATATAAATATTTATACTTTTTTACTGCATTAGTTCACATTACTGTCTATAACTCTTTGGTAATGTGTTCAGTATTTTTTTTTATGAATTTACGCAATTAAAAACATTTTTTAAAGGCTCATTCCGCTATTTCTTAACTCAGTTTATTTAAATTGGACCAAAAGAAAAAAACAAACATATCCAGCATAATCACAAAAAATTAATTTAATAAATTAAATATAAGAAATCTAAAATATTTTTGTGTGGTTGCATTTAGGAAGATTTGACTCATCTATTTTTATTAATTTACTCATATGATTTAATTAGTGGTCTTGTTGGGAACGTATTTATTTGTGATTATTTCTTTTGTTTCAGAATGGGAGCGTTAATATTTGGAATGAATTCAAATGTGTCATCTGTTTATGTATTTGTTTGTGATGCAGGTTTTTTTGGGCGTGGCCCCGGGCCTCGCACGATAACGAGCCGGCCTCGTTGGATGATTCAAAGGCCAAGGCTGACTGACATGTCGTGACACCTGATGTGCGTGGCTGTGGGCCAAAGTCCCCTGGGGCCATTTCCAGGAGTCAACTCCCAACTGGAATGTCAAAAACACAACACCAGTCTGTCGAGTTTGCACAGAAACGTCTTCCAGGCTCCGAAAAGACCCAAAAAAAAGCTTTTGAGCTCAGTCTGGCTGTCTGTTGGGGAACTTTTGTCTTTGTTGTTGTCTCTAATGTCGCCGCAGGATCTGAGTGCTCAGTTAGTTTATTTACGTTGGCGAAGTTCACCTGTTTAATGCACGTAAACCTGCTGCGTGTTAATTAATGACTTCATTCCTAATGTAGGCGAAGAGGAAGCGTCACTGCGACAGCGAGGCCATGGCCGCCATCCAACGACCTTTAGGCTCATCTCTGTTTCACTATCAAAACCAAAAACCAAATCTGAGAGACGACTTCATGAGCAGCAGGTGAGCCAAAGAACACAGAGGAAAGTGAAACAGTGAATTTACTGCAGTTAACCCTTTGAAAACTGGATGTACATTTTTTTCTTTTTTCTTTTTTCTTTTTTGCTGCTTTCAGACACCTTTCACAAGTATTTGACCCTCTGAAACCTGAACGACTTGGTTTAATTTCTTTTGAAAACACCAGCAGGGAGCAACTTGGCGAGAAATGTACCAAAAAACTGCAAGAAATCCATGAAACGTGGCAAAAAAAAATTGCTCAAAAAACAGTTTTTAAAAAGAGAGGAGGATTATCAGAAAATGATCCAAAAAATGGGAAATTGCACTATAATTATATTTTTTTTATATTTAATATTATGTTACAAAACATTATATACATTAAATATATATATATATATATATATATATATATATATATATATATATATATATATATATATATATATACACACATATATATACATATATATATATATATATATATTCAGTACTTTTGAGGCCATTTTTTGTTTGTTTTCGTTTTGTATTTATATACTTTTGCGTACCTTCAGGTACTTTCCTTCTAACTTTTCTATAAAAAATAAACATTAACTTTACAGTGGTGGGAGAATTATTCAGATCCTTTACTTCAGTAAAAGTACTAATACCACACTGTGAAAATACTTGTATTGACTTAAGTAAAAATAAATAAGAATAATCAGAAAAAATGTATTTCAAGTATTAAAGTACCAAATGCAGAAAAATCACCAAAAAAACCCCAAATTATTTAAAAAAAAAAAGGAAAATACATATATATATATTATTAATTTAAGAAAGAAAAAACACACACCCAACTTCCAAATTATCAAAATAAAAATAGAAACATACTTAAATATTTACCAAAATAGTTGGCAATTAATGTTCTGTGAATCGAGTGATTGACTAATCAACTAGTTGTTGCAGCTGTATTTGTATAAACTTTGGGGTAATTTACTTTTAAACCTTAAACCTTTTAAACCTTTCTTGTGTTTTTTATGCAAAAATCTTAATCTATAAAACTGTCAGATAAATTTAGTGAAGTAAAAAGTACAATAAATCCCTCTGAAGTGCAGTGGAGTAAAAGTATAAAGTAGCATGAAAAAAAAAAATACTCAAGTAAAGTACAAGTACCTGGTACCTGCTACTTGCGGTAAATGTACTTAGTTACATTCCAACACTGCTATTAACCCTTTGATGAAGTTAGTGAGCAACTTTGCAATAAATTATGACCCAAAATTATCCAAATATGAGTAAAAGTTATACAAAAAAATCCCTGAAAATTAGCAAAAAAGAAGAACAGGGAGATGATCATAACAACGAGCTTTAATATATGAATACATTTCTGTAACATAATATAAATTTTATAATAATGAAACAAATATATGTAGTTTTCTTTACATTTCCCTGTTTGTTTTATAATTTTATTATATATTTTTTCTTTTTTTACAGTCATTGTTCTTGTCACATTTCACTTATATCTTGCCATTTGCAGAACATTTCTTGCTCATTGCCTTTTTTCTGTGTTTTAGAAAGAAATCAAAACAATCTGCTCGTTTCAGATGTTTAAATGCTTGTGAAAGGCATCTGAACACTGAAAAAAAAACTGCGATCCAGGTTTCGAAGGGTTAACTTGAGTTTGAGAAAACTTCAGTGTAAAGCTCCAAAATATGTCCAAAAGGTGCTGTAAATATTTTTTTCTGTGCGTAAAAATCATGCACAACAACTGGGTTCAGACAGTGGTGGAATGTAACTAAGTAAAATTACTCAAGTACTGTGCTTAAGTACAGATTTGAGGTACTTGTGTTGTACTTGAGTATTTTTTTTTCATGTTACTTTATACATTTACTCCACTACATTTCAGGAGGAAGTGATGACAGCTTTAGTGACTTAGCAGGTTACGATAAACATTTATGTCTTTTTCTGATTCTTTTTTTAAGAGTTTCGAGTGGGGCGGGGGTATTATCGTTTTCCTGATAATACTTATTTACTTTAACTTTAGTAACATTTTTCAATGCAGGACTTGCTGTCATAACAGAGTATTTTGTTTTTGTCGTAATCGTTAAAGTAGTGTTTGTTGTTGTTGTTTGTTTGTTTATGTGTTTTATATATAATTTCTGCCTTGGATACACTCACTTTTTATATTTTAAGTACATTTTTCTGATTATACTTACTTATTCAATGCAGTACTTTTACTTACAATGGAGTATTTTTACAGCGTTGTATTAGTATACTTAAACTAAAGTAAAGCATCTGAATACTTCTCCCAGCACTGCTGAAAGTAAATATTTTAGCAGGCGATGGAAACATTTTCTTCTTGCGTAAAATTCATGCGCGATTATTGAGTTCATATGACCAGACATGATCGTTCCCACACACCAGCCTCAGTGCGGTCAGCGTGGCGTTTCTGGTTTTGGGACAAAGATGGACATATGATGTGTTACAGAGAAACTTTTCTTCATGAACCGGATCAGTCCGCGGGGAAACTCGACTGTTTGTGAACTCACCGTCCTGCAGCGCTGCCTGCGCCTCCCTGCTGAACGCGCCGTGCTCCCTGTACGCTGAGGGGGGGTACGGGTACTCTGCCTTCCCCACAGGGTAGGCTCCCCCGGGACCCATCCCGTGGAGGTTATAGTGGTGGTACGCGTACGGGTTCATGTGCTGAGCGGAGTACGGCTGCTGCGCCGCCGGGTAGAAATCCTGCGAGCCGTGGAGCGCGCTCTGGCCGCTGTAGAAACCCATGTCTGTGGACGAGGACTCCGGCAGGGTCGGGGAGTCCTTGGTGGCCGAGATGGAGCTCCCGGCCATAGGGAGGGATGGTTTCTTCTCTTCGAAGACAGGTGAGGACTGTCCGTTCATGTTTCCGCGTGCTCTAAACCAGGAGTGCTCCTCGCTATCTGGAGCTGGCGTTCCCAAACTCCCTTGACGCAGCAGCCGGGCTGTCCACCGTGGCGGCGCCCAACCCAACTAGAGCTCCTAATTACAGGGCGCGCCGAGCTGAGCCGAGCCGGGCAGGACAGAGGGGAGTGGATGTCTCCTTCTCATTGGCTCGCCGGCTCGCTCCCTGCCTCTGCCCCGAGGCCAACACCGCGCTGACTGTCGCCTGTCTGGCTCCCCTCTGCTCCCCGCAGAAACCTCCAGTAAGCCTCTCCTCGGGCGCGCACCAGAGCGCGTAAACAGTTGGCGAGCCTGCAGAGTCCTCTAACTAACATTTACCTCGACGACACGCAGGAGCGCGAGCAGCAGAGCCCTTAAAGACTGACCGGCGCGCATAATGGTGTGGAGATAAGGAGTGTTTACGCATTAGCTTTACGCTGCTGCCTCCCATTCACATGCAGATCCAGAGCCAAGTGCTGCTGTCCACCCATGATGGGATTATTTACACTTAACCCTTTGGCACCTGAGCAAATTGGCTCGACTTCTTTCGAAAACATTAGGACAAGCAATAAGACATGGACCAAAACTTAGCAAAAAAAAAAAGTTACAGGAAAATTACTTAAAAATAAGCATAATAATAATGATGATGATGATGATGATGATGATGATGATGATGATGATGATAAAATGGCCTTAAAGTACATGTCCCATTTTTATTGGAGAATTTTCTAATAATCATCCCCTCTTTTTAAAACTGTTTTAAAACAATAATTTCTTACACAAAAATTGGGAAGAAGACAACGAGCAACTTAAACAAAGCAAAGAAAACAAGCACATTTACTCAGACTTTGAGGGTTTAAATACCTCTGAAAGGCGTCTTAATTTAGCACAAGAAAAGTGATGTTGATGCAGGTTTCAAAGGGTTAACCAAGGCTTGTTTTTAAAATGGATTTTCCTTCTTTACAGGAGCTCCAGGGTTCGCGCAGGCTCCAGGGAGGAGAAACAGACCCATAGACTCACATTAAACCTTAAATCTCATACGTTAGGACTCTGATGAGGAGCACATCTTAACTATAAAAACACTTCATCAATATAAAAATTGACTTCATGGTTATGTAAAATCAACAGCATATTCCATAACTGTGTTTTTAAATGCAGTTTTTTGTTTCTATTTGAGAGGAGAAACGTATTTTGTGACACACAGAAAATACTAAAAAGTGCAAGTAAAAATACAGTTTGTACACATAAACGGGAAAAATGTCCCTGAAAAATTACTTCAGTAAAGTGACAAAATCTCACCAGCAGATGTCGCTACTGAGGCTGTAAATTAAAGTAGTTAAAGTAGTTCTTAGTATTCCCAATATTAACTTGTCTCAGAAAATGACTAATTCTCACAAAATAATTATTTATATAATTTCTCAAGATTTATTATTTAGAGAAATGTTTTCATATTTTTAAGATAATATGTCATTATTTTTGAAATACTATGTATTTTTTTTGAGAATTTTTAATTATTTTGAGATAATTACGTTATTGTTATGAGCTCTATGTCAGTATGACAAAAATAATTTAGAAATAAAATTTGACTTGGTATCTCAGAATAATAGGTCATTATTTTAAGAAAGTTTCTCCTTAATTTCCTGTGATTGTCATTTCTTTTTAGATACGTTAGTTATTACGTGATACTAAGTCATTTCGGGAAAGTTTCTCCTTAATTTAACTTACTATGTCATTTAGATACTATATTATTACTGTGAGAGAGATATAAGTTGTTTTCTGAAAAAGCGTGTAACTGTTTTGAGATACTAAGTCATTTTTTGTGATACTGAATAATTATTTTTTAGATACATAAACTAAAAACTAAACATAAAAAGTCTCATTATTTTGAGATATGTTCTCATTCTAATGAAAAGGGACGGTTTTTTAATCGCATCGGAAGAAATTAGTTTTTCATCTCAGCTGCTGTTAAACCATTTTCGGCAGCTCGGAACTACATGACCCATCATGCAATCTGAGGCGGGGCTCATTGACTTCCGGGTGTCAGGGTTAAAAGCTGAGATGTTTTGGTTTTGAGGTCTGGTTCGGTTTTCGGACGGTTTTTTGGAGCCAGTTTCACAGTAAGTCTCTGCGGCGGCTTCACGGATGGACGCGCTGCACCGACACCGGTCCCTCTACAAAGGAACCACGCCGCCATGGAAGGAGACTTACCGGAAGGTCTGAAAAACGGAGTCAGTTAGCCGACAGCAGCTAACATGCCGTTAATTTCTGCTAGAGTTTAACTCTTAGGGACTGTTTGTTATTAACCCCTCAGGGACTGTTTGGCGCATTTTACGCACTCTCCATGTTGTGATAACTGTGTGTGTGTTCATGCAGAAATCTTTGTGAAATTTCACCCCAGAAATAAGGATGAGAACTAAACTGTGATGGTACAGATGGAGCAAACTTTTTTATCACTTTTTTTTATCACAGTGAATTTGCAGCTCAGCTCCTACAATAAGTCTAAAATACACTGTGGAAACTAAACAGTTACATTCAGACTGTTCAGGTCAGAAAATGCTTCTTTGAAAATGTTGGTTAAAAAAATAAATTCAATGAAAGTAGAAAATGATACTAATATGTAATATTTTTATAGACTGATTTTGAATATTTTTGTGTTTTTGTGTGCAGAGCAGTGTGAGTGTCTGACTCTGCACACAAAATAATAATGTGCAAAATTCAATGTTGCTGCTAATCAGTGACATATCCCAGCCTGTCATCAGCAAAAAAATCTACTTTGTTTGCAGTTTATTGAAAATAATTCATATGTTTGCGTTTGGGTTTTTTTCAACAAGGAAAATAGTGCCATCATGACAAAAACCTGTTATCTAAAGGGTTAACATTCTGAAAAAAAATGAATATTTGATATTCATGATGAGGGCTGATGCTGGTTAAAAATATCCCAGTGAAAGTAGAAAATAATATTAAAGTATAATATTTTTTTAAAGCCTGTTTTGAGTGATATGAGTGTGTGTGATATAAGAGCTAAGGGTTCATTTTTAAAATGTTTTATTTTGGTGTTTTTCACAGCGCTGTGTGGACAGACTGAAGAGCAGCCGGTCCAGGCTGCTGGACAGATATCGGCAGATGGGGGACGGTCAGCAGCGGGTCTCCGGGGCCTCCAGCATCGTCCAGGAGGTGATGGAGGAGGAGTGGAGCTCGCTGCAGGCGGAGGACCAGAGGCTGCCCTCTCTGTGGGGGCCACACGGCATGACGCAGGTCGGTCTGTCCGCCTGTCAGCGGCTGTTTGTCTCTGTCTGTCTCTGTTTGTTTGAAAAAATATTATCATTATTTTATTTTCTTTTTTTTTTTTTTTAAATCATTTTTTAAAATTTTTAATGTATATATATCATGATCCTCCCAGTAGCTAAAATATTTTTCCGTGAGCCTCCTGAGCACCTGGGGGAAAAACGCATCAGAGGAAACAGAATCAGAAAAAATTTATTGCTAAGTCGATTTTCACTTGCAAGGAATTTGCTTTGCTTTTTGGCGTAAACAATAAACTTACATTAAACACATTTTTAAAAAATAATGCAAAGTACTGCAGCACTCAATAACTTTAATGTGAAATAGATAAATACATAATAATAAAATACAATAATACGCTAAAAATATGGTGGGAAAAAAGTACAATAACATGACAAATATGTACATTGTAGCTGTTTCAGAATAAGAAAACTACGGTTTTGTGCTGAGATGTGCAGAAAAAGTTGACTGTAGAACAAATATGCAATGTGCAATATTTTCTGAGCAGATGTTCAGTGCCACGAAGGAGTACGATGAACTGGCCGTACTGGAAGAAATCCAGCAGGAGCTCATGTCTCAAGGTAATGCATTTACATGATCGAAACCACACTTTATTTAATCCAACCCCCCGACTTTAAATATTAAAATAAATGTTGATTAAAATACATATAAATATCAGCAAAACCTCAAATCAAAAAGGCTGCACACCGCGGAAACTTGCTGCAGGGCTCTGATATTTCTGCAGATGTAAAAACGTGGAACCTGTTGATTTTGAGCTCAAAGTCGTGTTTTCTTTTCTTTGTGCCGCAGAAATGGCCATTATCGAAGAACACGAGAGGAACCTGCAGTTCGAGCAGCAGTACATCTCGTCGGTGGTGGAAGCGATGGACGACACGCGCATTATTTGCCCGATATGTCACACGTGAGTCATAAAAATAACTGCTTTAACATGAGATGTTGGCATGTATATGTTGGCATCCCATGTATGTATCTGCTGATATTTAACCCTTAGGGCCACTTTCATATCACACACACTCACTGTGTATCACTGCGCACAACATGCACTTTTCAAATCAAGCTATTTAGAAATATTATACATTAAAATTATTTTATGTTTTCAGTTAAGTTTTTTTTCTTTAAACCAACATCAGTCCTAATCATCAAATATTCATTAATTTTCAGAATTTTAACCCTTTAAATAAAGGTTTTTGTCATGATGCCACTATGTTTGTAGATGGAAAAAAACAACAACACTAAAATGAATTATTTGCAATAAACTACATGCTAAGTAGATTTTTGTCAATGATTAGCAGCAACATTGATTTTCATTTTTT